>NC_025692.1:27268306-27317491 GCF_000633955.1 Camelina sativa
AAAAAAAAAAAAAAAAAGAGTTACAGGAGACGAATCAGGTACAGTCTCTTTCAGTTTTAAGAAGGTGTTAAGTGATGCAATAGAGGAAAAGTGAGTTGATTCAAAATTCAAACCTTTTGGGAATTAGTGATTCAATGGAAATGGTTGAAGGATTGATTTTGATTTTATTGAATCAACAATTCCCAAAAGTTTTTTGGAAGTGTTTAGAATCTCTTTGGGAGAAAAGAGGAAAAGTGATTAAGGGGAAGCTCAAAGGTTTGCTTTTTAATGGTTCTTGGGTGACTCAAAGTGTTTCGGCTCTTAGGTATTGATGCACAATTAGTTTAAAGACCGATGGAGCCTTCGGGATTGAATACGAAGTTAGATCCTATACTTGTGTCTCAAAGGTTTTGATTTTCCTCGTTGATATTGTTGATGGCTGAAGTTTCAGAAGACCCCAAGTTTACTTTGAGACTTTTAATCGATGAAGAGAAGAACAAGGTCTTTTTGGCTGAGGCTGGTAGAGATTTTGTCGATGTACTCTTCAGTTTTCTGACGCTACCGATGGGCACCATTGTCAGATTGATCGAGAAGCATCGAGAATCTGAGGATATTGGTTGCTAAAAACAACCTCTACAAAAGCGTTGCGGAGATGGGGATTAACAATTTTGAGACTGAAGCTTGTCAAGAGATGTTGCTTAATCCAAGGAGTGTGAAGGAGATCCATTGCAAAAGGCTTAAGCTCAACATCAACCCTGTTGATGATCTCAACTACTTTAAATGCTCTTCGTTCTCATCCTGCGACGCCTGCAGTAAGTTTAGCGGCTCTGAGTGCGTCTGTGGAAAGTTGATGGACCAGAAAATTGAATTGTCTGAAGAAGATCAAGTAGCAGGTGGTGGAAGCATACAAAGTCAACATGATGTGAGGGACATACAGAAGCTTTTGAGTCCAGGTGTGAAGGTAAAAACAGATGATTATGAAACAGAATTTACTTTGGAGTTGGATGCAATAGTAAGGAAGCAGGACATGAAGGTTTTATATGTTGAATGTGGAGAAGACTTTGTTGATCTTCTCTTCACTTTCCTGGCTGTCCCTCTGGAATTTGTATGTGATATTAATTTAGGGTGCATTGGAAATCTCCGCAGAAGCTTCAAAGACTTGAGTGTTGTTGATCAAACAGCTTCCAAATGCGTGCTTCCTTATTACTATAAATGTCAGAAGCAGTTTTCTGGCATCACCACTGAAGAACCACCGGTTTACTACCGTTACAGGAATTCCAATCCTCGCCAACCGGACTATAGTTTGACCACAGATCCTGATAGGACTCTGCTCTATCGTAAGGACAGACTAGTTCCTGTGACTTTGATTGATCCAAAATCTCGTGGTAAAGATCATTCAGAGAATGGTAGTGGGTTTGGGAAGAGAGGAACAAGGTTTACAGTTACAGATGATCTGATTATCACTCCTAGGAATTCCTTAAGCACATCTATTTGCCTTCTGAAGAAGTTGCAGATTCAGGCGGATGATCTGGAGGTGCAAGTAATTAGCATCCGTGAAGCCGAGGTTACATTTTTTTCCTTTCTCAAGTTATACAATTTTACTTGCTCTCCCTTGAATTCTTGACTAACTTTGTATCTAAATCAGGCAATGAGTCTGATGAGAGCTTCTTTGTTGACATCCTCTGCTTTGAACTCTGCTTTTTCGAACTTGATTGTGAAGAAGGTCAAGAAAGAGACTTGAAGGAACAGAGGTCCTCATCAGTTGCTTAGTGCTTCTTTATTATGATCTGAAAAGACATATTTTAATACATGATCTTGAACTATTTAAACTCCACTATTGTTCTATCTTTTCAATTTCTGCTGGTTTTCCTTTGGTTTTTTTTGTAGACTTGAAACTTAGTTTATGTTGAACACAGATCAATGTTTTCAAGTCAAAATTTGAGTCTTTTTAGTTCTACCAATCAGTTTGATGCACGTTAACAGTCTTGTCCCAACAAAACAACGTACACTAGATGTTTTGTAATGGGAATAAACTTGCGTACGTGAGTTTTCATTTCGATCTGTAATTGTTCTCCTTCTCTTGTTAAAATTTGATTAGAAAAGAGGAAAAGTAGAGCTTTTTATTGACTTTAGTTTTGTAAATGGGTTAATTAAAAAATTAAACAATTACAGGTCGTTTTTAAAAATTCAGAAAACTAAGATAACGTTTTACGAGGTTCAACTGTTCAAGCGATTGACAAGCGTTAAGGGTTGTTTGACAATCTGTAATTGTTCTCCTTCTCGTGTTGTTATAGGTAATCTAGATATGTTATTCCCATTCCAAATCATGTGAATCTGAATGTAAGTGTCTTCTAATTGTGTGGGTCAAAGAGAAAGCCTTAAGGGTTGTTTTTTCGTAGGTTATCATTCGTCTGATCTACAATGGCTCAGGAGGGTCGTAAGGAACCAACGGTTAGTTTGAGACTTATCATTGATGAAGAGAAAAACAAGGTCGTCTTAGCTGAGGCTGGTAAAGATTTTGTTCAAGTTCTCTTCACATTTTTGACACTGCCAATGGGAACAATCGTCAGATTGCTTGAGGAGCATCAAGACTCTGAGCCAGTTACTGTTGGATGTCTTAGCAACCTTTATAGAAGTGTTGTGGACATGAAAATCGATGATTTTGAGACTGAAGCTTGTAAGCAGATGTTGCTGTATCCCAAGAACATTAGGGAATCTCGATACATAAACTTTAAGCTCAACATAGACCCTACTGAGAGATTCAAGTGCTTTGGGTGCCTATTTTTCCGTATCTGTAGAATGTCCAGTAATTTTGACACGTCCCTATGTAAGTGCGGAGAGGTGATGAATGAGGAGATAAGTTTCTCACAATATGAAGATAGCATGCAAAATGATGTCGGTGGAGTGTTTAGCAGAGACAAGTCGTTTATCATAACCGACGACTTGACTCTGACGGATGACTCTACTAGTTCTTTCTTGCAAACACTCAAAGATATTGGTTGTACTGATGTTAGTAAGCTGAGAGAAGAGGTTCTCCATATCGGTCTCAAAGAGGTTGTCTTTCTCTCTTACTTAAATCTTCCATGTTTTTGTTAATCGCTTAGCTTTACAACGTGTTTAAGATCTCTGGCCGTATTATGTCTTGATCCTGATATAGGCTATGACGTTGCTGCAATGTTTATTCACCTCAAGTGCACCTTTGACGGATACTTTCTTGAAGAATCAAAGTTCACACGTAATGAGGAAGATTTATAGAAAGCCGAGTCCATGCATGGAGGATAAAGGAGATAAAGCAGAACCAGACGAAGTCATAACTTTTGATGCAATCGTAAGGAGACAGGACATGAAGATTTTGTACGTTGAGTGCGGTGAAGACTTTGTTGATCTTCTTTTCACTTTTCTCGCCATTCCTCTGGAATCTACGTGGGAAATCTCAGGCAACAATATCACATTAGGTCGAATTGGGAACTTGTGCAGAAGCTTCAAAGACTTGAATGCTAATGAGGGGACTGAAGTGTCGTCAACAACATCCGAATGTATGCTTCCGTATTATTACAGGTGCAAGAAACAGTTGCTCAATATCAGAACTCCTACACCAAGACTTTACTTAAGCCGGAGTTATGACTGGACACTATCTTATTCTCGAAGCTTTGTTTTGACTACAAAACGTAATAGCGAGCGCATGAGTTTTGTGGATCCAAAATCTGATTTCTGTGATCGGTCAAAAGATGGTAAAGGGTTTGTGAAGAGAGGGACAAAGTTTACTGTGTCAGATGATCTGATCGTAACACCTAAGAACTCCAGCTCAACCTTTTCTGTATTGAAGATGTTTCGAATTCACACAGATGATTTGGAGGTGCAAGCAATTACAATCAGCAATGCAGAGGTAAAAAACTTGTTGTATAAACTAAACCACTTTCTTTTTCTTTTTTTACCTACAAAATTATGATTATTTGTACTCCACCAATATCAGGCTTTGAATCTGTTGAGTGCTTCATTGGTGACATCCTCTGCTTTGAGCTCTGCTTTTGGGAATTTGATTATGAAGAAACCGAAGGAAGAGAAAGTTTCATGGAACCCCGTTTTAAAGAAACCAAAAGTAGAAACACAAAGGTGGAGAGAGCCCTGAGCTACTACTGATTGTTGAACTTAATTTCAGATTTTTTCAAAAATCCACATTGTTTAAAGGGTTGCTAGAATTGTTTGCTAGAGAATCCTTCGGTTTTGGACAATGTGAATTTTTTCAATCTTTCTGGAGACTTAGTTTATTTTGTTAAAAAATCTTCCTTCTGAGAATATATTTGAGCAGAACTTTTAAATTTTCTCTTATTGTAAAATAACTACAGAGTTATTTTCAAGAAAATAATAAACTCCTCTGTCCAGTTTAGTAAATATATCTCAGTCAGCGAGAAAATCAAGGTTTCTTGCAGTGAACGAGAAGCTCTAAAGGTTGTCTTTAATTGTGACTATTGTGTTTTGATGGCCCATCAATATTGTTCATTCAACGTTAGAGTTTACAAAAAAAGTTGTAAATTTAAATGCAGGTTATTCAGTATACAGTCATGGGGAAGCTCAAAAGGTTGGTTTATTTTTGTTCATGACTCTTGGATGTTGATGAATTGTTATTATTGTTCTCATTCAACATCAGACTTTAGACCCTCTATAAAATTGGAGTTGATGCTCCAATTACTAACGCGTTTCTTCTGTTTCTGAGTGCCATTGAAACGTTTTCTTCTCTATCTTGCTTTTTTTTTTTTTTTTCATCTAAAAAAATCTAAGCTAATGGCTAAAAATAGTGAGGAGCCAAAGTTTAGTTTGAGACTTATTGTTGATGAAGAGAGAAACAAGGTTGTTTTGGCTGAGGCTTGTAGGGATTTTGTTGATGTACTCTTCAGTCTTCTGACACTACCGATGGGAACTATTGTCAGATTGCTTGAGAACCATCGAAACTCTGAGCCAATAACTGTGGGTTGTTTCAACAATCTCTATAAAAGTGTTGTGGACATGGGCAGTGATAGTTTTGAGACTGAAGCTTGTAAGCAGATGCTCCTTTATCCGATGAGTGTGAGGGATGTTCAGAGCAAAAGGCTTAAAGTCAACATAAACCCTACTGAGAGCATCAAGTGTTTTAAGTGCCCTAGTTACTGTGAGTTGTACAGTAACTTCAACACCTCAAGATGTCGTTGCGGTAATTTAATGAGCAAGGAGATTGAATTAGAAAAGAAAGAACAAGTTGCTGGCTGGAGTCAAAGTGATGCTAATGGAGTATTTGTCAGTGGTAGGTGCTCATTCATCTTAACAGATGACTTGAAAGTAGCAGTCAAGTCAACTGAACTTGTCTTGGAGAAGCTCAAATCCGTAGGTTGTGCTGATGTTAATAAGCTTGGTGAAAGGCTTCTTGTTATCGGTTTGGAAGAGGTATGTTGCTCTTTTCTTCAAGCTGTTTCATCCATCACTGCTCTATTCGTTTGCCCTCTCACTATGTCTGAATTGAATCTTGGACCAGGTACTCACTCTGCTGGAATATATATTCTCCTCAAATGCTCCCTTGACAGACACTTTCTTGAACAAGCAAAGTCCACAAGGTGTGACGAAGATTTGCAAATCACTAAGTCCATGTTTGGAGAAGAAAGGAGAGGAAGCAGAACCTGGTAAGGTAGTAACTCTGAAAGCAATAGTGAGGAAGCAAGACGACATAGAGATTTTATTTGTTGAATGCGGAGAGGAATTTGTTGAGCTCCTCTTCTCTTTTCTGGTTGTCCCTTTGGAATCTGTATGGGAAATTTCTGGCAGCTCTATCTCTTTAGGTTGCATTGGAAACTTGTGTAGAAGTTTCAAGGAATTGACTGCTAATGAGGGGACTGAACTGTCAAACTCCATATGCACGCTTCCTTCTTTCTATAGTTTCCAAATGCAGTTGCCCGGTATCACTACTCAACAGCCTCCAGTATACTACCGCTACAGGCTCTATGACAATCAAATAAGGTATGGTTTGACTACAAATGGTAATCGAACTCCTAATTACCGCAAGGACAGAATAGTTCGAGCGGATTTGATGGATGCCAAATCCCCTGGCAGCGATAAGTCTACTCAATGTTACGGGTTCTTGAAGAAAGAGACAAAGTTTACCGTGTTAGATGATCTGACAATTACATCTATGAACTCATGCTCCACTATTTCCTTACTGAAGAAGTTGCAGAGTCACGCAGACGACCTAGAGGTGAAAGAAATCAGCATAAGCAATGCAGACGTACGCTTCTTCTGTGTACCCTTTTTGATCCTCTATACTTGATATAAACTTGACTGAAACTGTCTTTGAATTAGGCTTTGAATTTGTTAAGAGCTTCATTGGTGACATCCTCTGCATTGAGCACGGCTTTTTGGAGTTTGTTTGCTGAGAAAGTGAAAGAGGAGACTGATTTAGGGGACTCGGTTTCAAAGAAGGTGAAGGAAGAAGAGACTTGAAGAAATAATAAAGCTAGTGAGGATGATCTCCAAGTTGCTACTAATCCATTGTTAATTATGTTTTGCAAAATCTTCATTTATCTTCCTCATGTTTTTCTTATTAGTGGATTTCCAAGCTTTTTTTCTTTAGTTTCTTTGGTAAGACTTATAAAATTAAATAATTCATAAATTTTTTTAAATCGATGAGCTTAGATGCAAGCAAAAAACTTGCACATCTTTTTTGAGTTTAAAAATGCAAGGCTTTGAATAATGTTGATAGCTGCATTGGTGCAGGCCAGTTTGTGGAACCCCAACTTCGAAGGAAGTCAAAGGAAGAAACTTAAAAGAAACACAGCCAATGAATATCATTCTGAAGTTGCTACCGAAATATGTTTTTTATCATGTTTCGTTAGGAAGAATAAAACATATCAAGTTGGTTCAGTAGCTACTAACTAAGCTATGTTATATTGTGTGTAGTAAGGCTGAGATGTATTAAACCCATAACAAGTTTGTCTCAAAGTTATCAAAACAATGCATTCATTATAACAAAAGTTCCAGTTGGTATGAAAGGCTGAAAACTGCTACCCTCTTTCTATGTCAGAGGGTTCGTTCTCTCGCTATTTCTAATTTGTGAATAAATTTTATTAAAAAAAATAGATCAGAGTTGTATCGTCGTCTCCGTTGCCCAAACAAAAAAATTTTGCTTCGCCGTTTTCGCCGCCGGCGAAGATCCTTGAGAAGAACTGAAGTATAGAGATCTGAAATCCCAATCTCCGACTTAACTTGGTAAGTAGAGAAAATTTGGATGAATCCTCTTCTTTCTTTTGATTTGTATTTCTTAGGGATCCGTTCATGTGATTGTTTTTTTTTTTTTTGGGTTCCCTTGAGAAATTACAGCGAGCAATGCTTCAAATTCGTCTAAGGAGAGATTCGCCGACGGAGACTGGAAACGGAGCGAGACCTTCTCCGACGGAAACAGTGACTGTAGCCTGTCCCGACCATCTCGTCCTCGCTGATCTTCCTGTAGCCAAAGGAATCGGTTCCGTGACTCCCACCACCGTTCTTAAACCCGTCGGTCGCCGCTCACGCCGTCAGTTAGGCGAGAGGGTTCACTTCTGCGTCCGTTGCGATTTCCCCATTGCAATCTATGGTCGTCTGGTAAAACTTTAGTTTCTCCCCTCCCTATTGCTTTTGTGATTTGGCTAGGGTTTATATGTGATTGAAACTTTGTGTTGTTTGGTTTTTTGCAGATTCCTTGTGATCATGCCTTTTGTCTTGAATGTGCTCGTAGTGATTCCATCTGCTATCTGTAAGCATCTCTAACTTTGCTTTTAACAAAGAGCCATAGTTTGAAGTAGGCTTCAGGCTTGTGTTCTCGAATTGGGAAGTTGACAGACATGGAAGCGTTTCATTAGAAGCTTTTTGGTAGATAGATAACTTTAGATTGTTTGGTAATCCACAGAGCTGAGCTCCTTTTAGAGATTTACTAGGTGATGTGGTTATAGCTGAATTATCAAACTGAAAACTTGTTGTCTCGTGTGTGTGTGTTATTGGTCAGATGTGATGAACGGATTCAAAAGATTCAGACGATCAAGATGATGGAAGGAATCTTCATCTGTGCAGCTCCTCATTGTCTTAGGTCTTTCCTGAAGAAACTTGACTTTGAAGCTCATGTCCATGAACTCCACGGTAGCCTATTACAAGCTGATGCAGAGAAAGAAGATGGTAACGACTCAGATGTTCAGAGCACAAAGCAGCAGTCTTCAGCTTCTGAATCCACTTTGCGAGGTCCCTTAAGATCGCAGCAACAACAATCCCGTGAACAACCGTTACTTAACAGGTCGGCCTCTATGGCGAAATCACAATCTGGGTTTGCTCAAGTCCAGAATTTCCCTGCAGATACCGATAACTCTCGCCCTCCGGGATTCGAGACTGCTAGTCCTAAACCAGGAATCCGGTTCTCAGAGTACCCGCCTATGAATCTTATGCAACCGCCCAGCTTGCCCATTCCAATGAATCAAAACCCGGGTTTACCACAGCAGTTTGGTTTTCCATCTTATCCATCAGCCGATGGATCATCTCAACAGTTCTATAACGGTGCTCCTTATGAGTTGACAAGAACAGAGAGTGGCGGATCGGAACAAGGTTCATTGCTCGGGTATCCGCCTACACCAATGATGACTCCAAACTTCCAAGGATCTTATCCTCCTCCGTCATGGAATCCTGGAATGGCACCGCCTCAGACGACCCAGCAGGTTAATCGGGGTAGGGACGGTCAAAATTTTGGGTGGCAACAAGAGAACCGTGAGGGCTTTGGGCAGGAGTACGAGTAGACTAGTTTGAACTCTTTTATGTACTGTTAAACTCGTCCTTTGAAAGTTTCAAGTATTTTTGTGCTTCTAAAACGCTGTCGTATCTTGTTCTAACTTGTAATTTTATTAAACCCAATTTGAACCGTGCCAGAATCGATTCGGAAACCAAACTGGTTTGACTTGAACCAAATGTTCAGTCATCTGCATATCACATGTCTCATATCCCAAATGTATGAAGCCTAGAGATTTGTCATCTTTTTAAGTTTTGCTTTTTGTTTTGGCTTCAAGTATAATGGTCACAGAACAAGAGTTCACAGACTCTTTATTGGGAGTTTGCCAAAAAAAAAAAAAAAAAAAAAAAAATATGTATCTTTTGTTTTTATCTTTGGGATATGTTCATAACCACACATTTTCATACTATTTTANGTCTTCCAACACTTTTCTGTTGATAAAATGGTTATAGTCTACTAGGATCTAGTGAAATTTATTGATATAGAAAAAATGTGAATCATTAATGTATAAGTGTATCACTATGGGAAATTTGGTTTCAAATGGATTCTTTAATGATGAACCATAATGATACATCATACATAGCAATATTTGCAAGACACCATTATTTCACATTATGAGGTTGAAAGAAAACTGAGATCTAAAGAAACTTTTTCCCTTTGTTCAAAAAAAAAAAAAAAAAAACTTTTTCCCATGTTTTTATTAATTATTACGACCCCCGTATAAATTTCAAAATGTAAAAGCTAATCATTGTCGGAATTTTCATGATTAATAATCACCAATCATTATGACCAACCAAAAGATAAGTAATTTATATAACGTTAAAATGTATAGTATCAATTATCATATATGTAAATATCGGGATATAATTATTTTTTTTTTTATCCCTTTGATCACAATGTTTTTCTTTTTCTTTTTGGGTGGTCTGCTTAAAAGTTCCCTTTTCTAAATCATGAGATTAGAGTAAGTAAAGACTAAAAGAGCTTAATTAATTGATTGGTGAAAGTATTAAAAAAATCCCACATTAGTTGCATTGATTGCGTTGAGATTAATATGCATGACGGAAATATTTGCGTCACACGACATTTTGGATTAGAAAAAAAGGTTCACAACATAAAAATACTACGTGGGTGATAATTGGAACTCTCACACGTACGAAAAAATAATATGTATACACAAGGTTTGAATATATATATATTTCATGGTTTGTCAGGTTATAAAATGAAACTTGTTCTAAGTATATAAATGAAGTGTTCGGTTTTTATTAATTTATTGGAAAATGTTGTGAATATGGAGAATAAACTTCTCATAAAACAGGAGAGAATAGGGAGAGCAGACAACAAATAAGATTTGATAGCGTGAAAATTGCCTTTTTCTGCTTTTTTGTTGGCTCTTTAGGTTGGAATCTGTGAAAAGCCAAAGCATATCTTTTATATAAATTAGGTTTTGAATTCACCGTACGCGTCAGTTTATTTGATATATTGATGAAAATTATATATAATTGATAATAGTAATAAAATATTATTTTATAAAAATATTTAAAATAGTATTAAAAAAAAATTCAGATACACATTTTTAAAAAATATAAAAATCAGTTATGTTATAAAATCAAATCTGATAAAAAATTATGAATTTAACTCGACATCGAGGAGGCGAATCAAACTGATGACCTCACATATCCTAAACAATTTTTTTGACCACCAAAAAAACGGAACAATTTTATCATCATGAATTTAACTCGTTTTCATATTTAATTAATCGCTATGACCTATGTTTTCTTATTTTTTATTCCATGTTTTTTATTATTCATATTCTTTCTTGTCATTTTCATTATCAAATTTTGTGGTAATTGTCATCATTACTTTTACCGTCTGGTTCTTCGTTATACTATTTTTATTCTTCTTCCTCGTCAACTTCTTCACATTCTTCCACTGAAAAACATTTTTTTAGACTACTACACAAATTGTTAACCCATCAAACTCCAAGAACAAAATCATTTTTTTCTCATAAAAATAAAAAATAAGATAAAAACAAAAATTAATAAAAGAATATCAACTCATCTATAAAATCATACACAAAAATATATCTTACAACTCATAAGAAATAAAAAGCACAAACGTAGATAAATAAGATAATTTATGTATTACATCAATATTTTAAATTTTTAAAAGGTTTCGAAATATAAAATTTGAACCTTTTAAAAAGTTTCAATATTTATAATATTTTGAACTTTTAAAATTTTAAAATTATAATAATTAAAAACTTTTTAAAAGCTAAGAGCTTTTAAAAGTTTCAATATTTATAATATTTAAACTTTTAAAAAAATAAAATATTCTAATATATTTTTTGAAATTTTTTAAAGTTTTAGTTTGATCAAATAAAAAACTGGATTAAACCGAATAAAACTATTAAACTGGGACGCCTGATAAATCAAGCTTTTCTGCTTATTCGTTGTTGAAAGCTTATTAATCTTATTTATAATGGTTTTGAACCATTGTCTAAAAATTTTCTAGCCGATGTGGGATATTGTACATAGTTCTTTTATTTCCATAAATTTAAAATTTTATTTTTTCTAAAAAAATCTAGAAATTTAAAAAAATGTTAATGAATGACATGTCAAATCCTGATAGGATCTTTAAAATAATTCTTAATATTCAAAATTCTGGAGATTTTAAAAAATGTTAATTAGTGACATGTCTAATCACAATTGGAGGTTTTAAATCCTATGTGGACGCTTTAGGAGCTTATAGCTTCTACTTTTTATTAGTATAGATGTAATTATAGTTTACTTACACATATGTCACTAAATTAATATATATCATCCATAGCGAAACCAAAAAAAATGGTAACTAAGCGGATGAAAATGAAATAAACGCACTTTATTAACATAAACAAACTAACGATATACCAAAAATAAGCAAAAATCAAATATTTCTCACAATATTTGATTAGAAAACGAAACTAATCTTCAATATACATATGTTTGTAAATATATAACACATACATTAAGAGACGAAACAAAATTAAATTAACTTGAATTTGGGACAGCTATTCGAAATCAGTATATCACGGACGAAATAATCTAACTAGCTCTTAGTCGATGTATACTTTTATGTTAGGGAAATTGGCAGCAATAACCAAAAAACAATCTTTAATTAAATGACTGACTATACTAACCATTACCCTATAATATACTCCTTCTGTCCCACAAAAATTGATGTTTTGGGATATTTTTTTTTTGTCCCACAAAAATTGATGTTTTGTAAATTTCAAGAAATAATCATTGAAAATATTTAAAATTTTGAATTGTTATTGGTTTAAAATTAAATAATATCTTTTTAGTCAAAGAAAAAAATATATTTAAACTCAGTAATCATTGTTTTCTTAAAATGTGTAAAAGATTATAAACATCAATCTTTTAGGGATAGAGGAAGTACCATGTATTTTCTATAATATTGACAATTTTGCACAATGTACATAATTAACAGTTACCACTCTTCCTCACGTGCTCTCTCCCTCTATATATATATATATACACATACACATATTCTCTCTTCTCCCCATTTTTCTTCCTTATCCTTTTCTTTACACCACCATGTCCTATAACCACCACTATCACCTTACTCTCATTACCACTATTATAAAATTATTTTATTAAATATGTTTCGAAAAATACTTATTTTTATAGATAAGATGATTAGAGTTTAGATTTTATAATCAAAACGAAATTATATGTCGGTTTGGTTTCACAAATGAGATGGTTAGGGTTTAGATTTTACAATTAGAATGAAATTATATGTCGGTTTGGATTAACAAATAAAATGGTTAGGGTTTAGATTTTACAAGTGGAACGAAATTATATGTCAGTTTGGGTTAACAAATGAGATGGTTAGGGTTTAGATTTTACAAGTAGAACGAAATTATATGTCGGTTTGGATTAACAAATGAGATGGTTAGGGTTTAGATTTTACAATTAGAATAAAATTATATGTCGGTTTGGATTTATTAATGAGCGGTTTAAGTTATTAATTTTATAATAATGTATACAGATTTTATTTTATTATTTTATAAGAAGGTGAATGAAGAGCTTTATCTCTAGGATTGAACCTTAGTATTGTTTATAGGTTTCATTATTTACTATTTAGTTTTATTCTATACTATATAGTTTTAATTTAAATAAATATTATTTTTATTTTTATTAATTCTTATCTGATTTTAAAAATTCAGATCATGTTATATAAATAAAAAAATCTATGTTTTTTTAAAAACTATTGCAAAATTAATTTAGTTATTTTTATAAGATTAAATTATGATTTAAAATGATGAGGGGTACAAACAATTTTGTTATGACATCAGCACACCTTCTTTCTTCTCCCCTACGTGTGTCTTTCACTGCTATCCTCTTTGGTCATTGTACATGGGTTGATGGTTACTCACTTAATTTATTTCATTAGATGACTATATTTTTCGCTCCTTTTGTTTTGTCATCACGCAAATTCACCCTTTATGTTAACCCATATACTACTAACCATTTTAGCTTAGCCGACATATAATATCCACTCGTAGTCACTTAATCAGCATTTGATATTTAATTTACATTCATTATATTATATTATAGCGCATGTTTGCTTTTTTTAAAGGAGCTTGAAACTTACGTTTTAAAAGCTATATACGACTTTGGGGTTAGGACCGGACAACGAAAGCCTCAGAATCCACTTTCGCCCCATAAGACAAAATTGTAAACGGTCAAAACACGATCATTTTATTTATTTCAGCTAAATTGTAAAGGGTCAAGATTGCGTCCTTGCTATAGAGAACATATATACTGCATTTAGGTATAGTATTGCGACAACCGCATGCAAATATTTACATTGATGCGAGATCGCGAGCCAATGTAAAGAAAAAGTTATTAAGAAAAAAAAAAACTAAATTGCGAATCAGCAGCACACGTGTTGTTGGATATTGTCAGCATTTATTATATTAATCAATAAATAAAACTTCTATATCTAAAACGTCTTGATAATTCATAATGTTATTGTGTAATATACGTTTTCATTAGAATTACTGTCACTATTCGAAAATCGAAATACACCAGTGTGCTAAAAATACCGACTTAACCATTTGTACACGTCCAAATTACATCCGTATTAAATTTTATTTTGTTGTTAATCAGAAAATATCATCACAGAGAGAAATATTAGGCATTAATGGACAATTTTTTTAAACAAACAATGTAGTATTTTTTGTTCTCAAAGAACAGAAAGATCAGAATGGCAGAGAGATCGATCAACCCATGAAAAAAAATCACAAATAACATTATTCATATAGTAAAATTGTCAGACTCAAATTGAACCTTTCTCATTTTTTATTATCATAAAAAATACTAAAACAATAGGGCAGATTTTTATCTGACACCTGCAAAACCCTTCCTTTTTTTTCCCAATGCCCATTTGTAATTTTCATTAAATATTTTTATGTTATTAATATTAATATGAATTTTTGGATTTTTCTATAATAATTAATTTTTGTTTTCACTTCATCTCCTTTCTCTTTCAATGTCCGTTGGTAACAGACGAAAGTTTCAGACATAACACACAAACACACTTCTCTAATATCTCTCTCTCTAAGCAATCAAGCAGACAAAGACAGTGATGATATAAAAGCCAGAGACAAAGGAGGATCACTCATCGTTTCATCTCATGAATCTCTCCGCCGACCAAGCTCCCGTCGCCGACGAAATAGCTCAGCCGGCTCAACCGCATCGCTTATCAACATCATGTGATCTCCACCCAGATGAACGTTTCTCCGGTTTCTGCCCTTCCTGTCTATGCGACCGCCTCTCCGTCTTAGATCACACCGCTGCTCAGCCGCCGTCTTCTTCCCGGAAACCTCCCACTATCTCCGCCGCGGCGCTGAAAGCTCTCTTCAAGCCCTCCTCCTCTAGTGCTACCGGTACCAACAATAACAACAACGCCTCCAATGGGAACGGTCGGGTCCGACCCGGTTTCTTCCCGGAGCTCCGGCGTACTAAGTCGTTCTCAGCGAAGAACAACGAGGGATTCTCCGGTGGGTTTGAGCCGCAACGTCGTTCTTGTGACGTCAGACTCCGTGACGAGCACAGACACATCCAAACCAAAGAAGCTGACACCGTCGGTAAAATCGAGGACGAGACTAGGAAGTCTAGCGTGAGTGAGACAGTTTTAGAAGTGAACGAAGAAGCTGAAATCGAGGAGGTAGAAGAAGAAGAACATGCTGGTCACTCTGAGATCGTGAAAGATTCCGACGAGATTGTAGAGGAAGAAGAGGAGGAACTGAAGCCAATGAAGGATCACATGGATCTCTACTCACAGACGAAGAAACCTTCTGTGAAAGATTTCGCCGGGAGTTTCTTCTCTGCGGCTTCTGTTTTCAGCAAGAAGCTTCAGAAATGGAGGCAGAAGCAAAAGTTTAAAAAGCCAACAAGCGGCGGAGGACGGCCACAGTCCGAGATCGGATATGGCCGGAGATCCAGCGACACTGATCCACGATTCTCTCTTGACGCCGGGAGATTCTCCGTCGATATCGGTCGGATTTCGATAGACGACTCTCGATACTCGATCGACGAGCCGAGAGCGTCGTGGGACGGTCATTTAATCGGCAGAACGACGGCGGCTAGGGTTCCTCCGCCGCCGTCGATGCTATCAGTTGTGGAAAACGCTCCGGTGAATGTAAATCGATCAGACATGCAAGAAGCGTCGATTAACAATGAATCGGATCCGATAATCATAATCCCAGGCGGATCAAATCAGACTCGAGACTACTACAATGAACCTCCGTCGTCACGGAGACGTAAGAGCCTCGACAGATCCAGTTCGATTAGAAAAATTGCGACGGAGCTAGACGATGTCAAATCGGTGTCAAATTCGAAGGTTTCACCGGCGATTACGTTAGATTCGAACTCCGTGGAAACAGAGGAGAACAGAGTGAATCATAATCAAAACGGTGAGAAGAAATCGAGACGGTGGGGGAAATGGAGCATTCTAGGGTTAATATACAGGAAAGGTGTTAACAACAAAGACGATGATGATGAAGAAGAAGAAGATAGGTATAGCAGATCGAATAGTGCCGGAATGGCGGAGAGGTCTTTATCGGAATCATGGCCGGAGATGAGGAACGGGGAAGGAGGAGCGAAGATGAGGAGGAGCAACAGCAATGTGAGCTGGCGAAGCTCCGGCGGAGGATCGGGGAGGAATAAGAGTTCGAGGTATTCGTCTAAGGATGGAGAGAACGGAATGTTGAGGTTTTATTTGACACCGAGCTGGAGAACAGGTGGTGGTGGTGGTAGTAGTGGCGGTGGCGGTGGTGGGTGGGAGAAGACGGCGGCGAGAGCTAATAGTCACGGCCACTCTATAGCGAGGAAGGTTATGAGGCTGTATTGACCAAATTGTCCCTCTTCTTTTTTTATTATTGGGATCTTTTGGTTTGTGGTTAATTTTGGGTTTATCTAAATTTTCATTGTGAATAAATTGGTTATCTACTTAACCGGAGTTAATCGGACCAAATTAGAAACGGGTTATTTTCGAAACTGTGATATACTGTATTATGCTCTCTCAAAACCTAAAGTACTCGGAAATTTTTTGGGCTATGCTCTCACTCCGCCGCCGTCTTCCACCACATCGTCCGACTTATGATTGGTTGGGTTCTTCGAGCTGATTCGGTTGCAAGAATGCAAGTACGAACCAGAAGAAGAAGAAAAAACAGATTGAGAAAAGGCTGGAATGTGGGTGATGATGCAATGTAAGTGTTTGACGAAATATCTGAGAGAAGGCAATGTATACTCTCTTGCCAGCTTAGCTTAAGTTTATCGAACAAGTAAATTAGTCGAGGCTCGAGATTAGTTAGGTGATATGTGTAGTCTCTGGCTAGCTGAGCTTGTTCTCTCTGTTTCTTAGCATCAAAAATCAAGCTGCATTAGTATCCTCTTCTCTTAATTTCAGCAACTAACTAACTCTGAGTTCGAGCCCTTACTCTGTGTATGTGTTATCAAGATTGAATCTTTAAGTAGCTTAAACAAACAACTCTGGTTTTCAAATAAAAATGGTTTTTGCGTGAGCAGCATAAGCATCTAAATGACACACATTGGTCTTGGTGGTTTGAGTAAACATCACTGGGATCTGTTGTGTCACGATGCAAAAGCAAATGTAAAAGTAGCTTGACGTATCAAGCCCAAGTGTTAAGTTTCAAACTTGGGTCTATTAATCAAGTTATATGATCTGATCTTTGTTGCCTCATTCTATTTGTTGCTGCCTTTTCCCTTTTGCTTTGCTTCTTCATTCTCTTTTTAAAATCAGCCAACTTTTGTGTTTTCATTGTCCACTGTCTTTACTCTGTTCAATCCTATGCAGGTTTTTTAAAAGCTTGCATCTGAGTCTCAGAGCGTTTGATCACAGATTCATCACTACTATTCTAGTTGCAATCAAAGAACTCAAGGTGGAACAAGAGAATCTATTCAAATTAATGCCTGTAAATATGTTTCAGTAAGACACAAGTACTAAAGACATTATCAAACAGGCGAGAAACCATGAAGAAGAAAAATTAAGACATTGCAGACGTCCTGGCGTTTATGTATCATCAAAGCGCATGCCCCGACGTTTTCTTGTAAGTGTACCATTTAGCAATCCAAAGGTAGACCAAGAAATTCAAGAAACTCAAACCAGCTAAAAGCCAAAAGAAGTAATCAAGATGACCACGGTTGAGATTTATAGCGATCCAGCCTGGTCTTCCACCTGATCTCGTGACATTAGTGACCACTGTCACCAGCAACGTGCTCAGGTAGTTCCCAAACGCAACCGTGGTGAGCGACAAAGCCGAGCAGAGACTCCTCATAGCATCAGGAGCTTGATCATAGAAGAACTCAAGCTGACCTATAAAAGTGAAAACCTCTGCGCAACCCACGAAAAAATACTGAGGCACTTGCCAGAATATCGTCATGGGGATAGTCTCTTCCTCGTAAAGATTGTGTGTTCGAACATAGCTTAACCTTATGACCTCGAGGATTCCCGCAGAGACCATAGAGAAGATAGAGACTACAAGTCCGATTCCCATCCGTTGAAGCTGTGTGAATCCGCGTTCGTGACCTGTGTATTTCCGGGCAAGGGGAACGATTAGCTGGTCATAGACAGGTGTCCAAAAGAGGACACTAAGCGTGTCGAATAAGGAGAGTGATGCGGAAGGGATTTTGAAGTTAGGTCCCATGTGTTGGTCCATTGTATTGCCTTGTAGTACAAACACAGTGCCCATTTGGCTATACACCGCAGCAAAGACAATCCCTGTTGCCCAAATCGGTAAGAGACGGATCAGTGCTTTGAGCTCTTCTACTTGTGTCACTGTGCATAGCTTCCATGAAGACGGAGCTGCTTCTTTGTTGTCACTCTCCGTCTCCACTGCTGCTTTATCAAAGAACCTGAAATGATTTCAAGTTGATTAAAAGTTAATCCAACAACAGGAATTACAGTTGGTTGACACTATAAACCAAGCTTGCGCCTTACGTTAATATTTTGGTGTGCTCGAGCTTACGGCTTCCTCGGATACTGCTTTCGGCGTCTTGGTTCTCATAAAGAAGAGATTTATCTTCAGGGACTCTCACTTTAGATTTCCTGCAAGAAGCCACAATGACTTGAAGCATTCTTGTGAGCGGACTTCCTCCTGGTTTCTGCAGCCTATAGAACTTGCTTCCGGCGAAGAAAAACACGACGGCGATAGCCATTGTGACGGTGGGAACACCTAAACCCCAACCCCAACCAACATTCATCTGAATCCAAACGAGAACAGAGGAAGCAATCATTGCACCGACGTTGATCACAAAGTAGAACCAGTTAAAGAAAGAGCTTTTAGACTCTTTCTCTTCTTCATCTGTATCATCAAACTGATCAGCACCAAAGGACGAGACACAAGGCTTGATACCTCCTGTCCCGAGTGCGATCAAGTAAAGTGCTATGAATGTAAGCGCGATTTGACCCCCGGTTGCATGACATGTGTCTCCGCTGCAGGTTGGCGTTAGACCAGGAACGGAAGCTGACATCGTCAATAGCGTCATTCCCTAAATACACACGAAAAAACAGAGCAAACAGTCTCAAGATTCTGTGTAATTTAGTTAAACAAAACCACTTGATTATATATTTGTTTTGTCATGTTTTAGAATTACGGCAATGTAGATGGCGACGAAGATAGCTATGGTCCAGTATCGGCCGAGATACGCATCGGCAACAAAAGCACCGATCAAAGGCGTAGCGTAACATGTTCCGGACCAGTTACTGACACTGGTGGAAGCAGTGACGTTTTCCATATTCATTTGTTTTTCGAGATAGTTCACGAGGTTAGTACTCATTCCATAGTAAGCCAATCTTTCACAGCACTCAGTACCTGCCAGTCAATCATAGAAACAATCAAATCAATGTCGGAAACAAAAACGTTTTGGTATAAGACCATATGCAACGGCGTACATTTGGCATGTCCCCCGGTATTTTTTGTTTTTAAATAAATCAAAAAAGGCAGCATCTGTGTGGGACGTTTCTTAATATGGGACGTTTTTCGCTGTGTCCTTTATTACACGTGGCAGCATCTGTGTGGTTGGTGTTGTTTGGGTTTTTTTTTTTTTTTTGGTTTTTAATTTTATGGATTGAATAAAACTGTTTTTAATTTTTAATGTTTTAATTGTATGTTTTGTTTTTTTTTCAAGTTTTTGTAACTTTGTAATTTTCTTATGAACGGTTAAAAAAAGATTTGATTGAGCATATTTGGACTAACTTTGGACATCTTCCAGATAATGAAGATTAATTAAAAAAAATTCTATGAATTGAATAAAATGTTTGTTTTTATCTTTGATGTTTGTATGGTTTATGTTTTTTATCTTTCATGTTTTAATTGTATATTTTGTTTTTTTCCAAGTTTTTGTAACTTTTTAATTTTTTTATGTTTTTAATGTCAATGTTATATGTTTTATTTAAATTAAAACTTTAATATGTTTTTATTTATTAATTTAAATAATTAATTTTTTAAATTAAAAATACTATTATTTTTTCCAGAGGACCAACTCTGAGGTACACCAATGTTCATACCACACTTAAGAAATTCTCAAAATAAGATTAATATATTTGAAGGACCAAAAATTGTCCTACACCAATACACATGCTCTAAGTTGCCTAAGAATCATAAGGTTTTGAAAGATACCGAGAATGAATCTGCAAGCTTTCCAGGTTCCTGTTGTCTTCTTGTTAGCTGGTTTCTTGTAAATGTCAAGAGTTCCATCTTGTGTGTATGTATCCATATCCATGTCCTCTCCCTTTGTCATCTTCGGTTTCAACAAGTTTCAGCCTGTTAGTAAAGAGAATCAAGAACAGATTACGAAAAAAAAACTAGAGAGAAACTGTGATCTGATTCATTGAAAACAATATCAGAGTCCCTAAAATACGCAAATTATGACTTCTGTGCCAAGTAAAATCTCTACACAATGATTATTTTTTAATACACCATCTGATTATATATGCAAACTCCACCAAGAAACAGAATTGAAGAACATGGATAATATATATTATGACCGTCATAATATATATTATCAACAAATATGACGATCATTAATCCGATATTAGCATAATATAATTAGTTTCGATCCTTTTTTTTTTTTTTTTTTTTTTTNTAGTTTCGATCCCTTACATGCATAATTACTAGGAAAACAAAAAAAAAACGCAAAACGCGTTGTAATCTCGACAAAAACATATACAACAAAATTCGTGGAGAAATCTACGGATCTGATAAATACGAGGAAAACATACTATCGCAAATTTCGTTTGAATGCAATATTTGTTCGATTTGTACAGAGGGAAGATAAAAAACAAAAATAAATAACAAACAGATCGATGATCTGTGTAATCTCGAATCCAGATAGAAAAAGATTTGTTTTACCCTCTTATCTCTTTGGCTATGGTCACCGATAGACGGTGGTCGGCGGAGGTGTTCTGCCGGGATTTTTGAACTAGACGGCTGAGGGAATATACACTTTGTGGTGGGGAGGTGGCTTGAGCGTTTTGTTTTGTAACCACTTGATGTGATGTGGATGTGGATGTGGGTATTTATAACGCACTTGGAATCTGGATAGTGAACAGAATCAGGTTTTGGTGTTTTTACCAGTTACGTCCCTGTATTTATTACGTTTTTCTCTATTTATTTGTGAAATTTTGACTAATCCTTTTGGTAAATGGGTTATTTTGTAATTTTTGTGATAAGATGTGGTGGGGATGCTGAATCCTATTTCTAGTAATGTAGCATTACAGATCGTGGTTGTGTAGGTTTTCAATTCAATTTATATATGTCAAAGAATAACAAATAAAACAAATTTTTACATAATTTATACCAAAAATGATCTACAAACGGATCAGTAATAACTTATGATATTTTCTGATGTGATTATGTCCAGATTCATTGAACGGTATCTTTAGATTCTTTACAGTTTTACACATCATAGAATTGAAATTTATTTCAAAAACTCCAGAAATAGCTGTTTCACATAATTTTAAAAATATCTAATACTACTTCGTCATCGTATTTTAGTTTTATCAGCTAAAACTAATTATTTTCTATCTTATCGAATCAGCTAAAAATTGTCTAAAAATTAATAAAGATTCAGTTTCACAAACTCTCAAGAGGTAAAACAAACCGTCCATCCACAAAAGAACTGTTATAATATCTCGATTAAATGTCTGGGATATGATAAACTTGTTCGAAAACTTAATACACACTCATTAGCTGTGGGACTATGATGTTACGTACAGATTGATTTCGACGATTGATTTGATGGTATCTAAATGAATTGGTAGCGCGCATTGCTTGATAAAGGTTGTAATGTTCGTTGAGAGAATCATATATGACGTTACAACCAAAATAGATATAACATGAGGGATCTTTTCGCAAAAAAATGTTTTCACTTCTTTCTATGTTATATTACTATCCACGGATGATATTGTATTATCATGGATTTTATTTTTGGTAAAAAATATTATCACCAAGACTAAGACTGTTGAATGTTTGGTCAGCCAAAGTCAAGTCAATTAATAAATCTTAATGAAGTGAAGAATCTTTTTTATAAATTTAATAGGATCTTCAGTCTTGTATGAATTTTTGGCCTCAAGTATAGTTAAATGCTTTATATTTGTTCCCTTACTGACAAAATAGGATTAACTAACTAACTCCACTGATATTTTAAATTTCATTGAAAACGTCAATTCGATTCTGATTAGTCCTCCTAATACTGAAAATGATATATCTATCTATACGGATCAAACATTTAACCCACTGGTTTCTTCTACCCACAGAGAAAGAAAAAAACAATCGCACTCAAATATAGGTTGACTACTTTTAAATGTTGTTCGGTTATTGCTTCCAAACAAATATAATCATTTTATGTTAGATGTTATCTTCCAATCAGATTTCGTGAAAGGTAATTCTCAACCATTTTGTCCACATTATTTTCTTGGAATATAAGGGTTTAATTTAGATATTCATAGTTAGTTTATATTTGTTACGATAGATGTCATTCATTTTAAAATTATTATTATATTGATTATCGGTTGAAGAAACTGTTGTTTTTGACTAGAATATATTTACACATAATTTTACATAAATGTTTAGATGTGTTTCCAAATTTTATTAGCATTCGATTAGTGTGATTAATTAGAAACTATAGCAATGGATTTTTAATCATGATACAAAGGTATATATTTGATTTATTTTTCATGGTGCTACTTATGATAATTCTTGGTTCCAAGTTCCAACCCACAAACAAAGAGAAGCACACATATATATGATTATAACAAAAAAAAAAGTGACCAACCTACACTTAGGTTCCAACCCACAAACAAAGAGAAGAAACATATACTTTCCCTCTAAGCTTCGATCTTTAGTTTCACCAAACTGACGAAGCACAAGAACCCAACATTTTGCATCTTTATAAACCAAATGATCATGAATCATTTTCAATTCACAAAAGAAAGAGAGAAAGTAGAGAAATCAATACAACATCAAAAGAGGAAAGATTATAACAACTAAAGACAAAAGGGGCAAAGCTAGAGAAATGGGGTTTCCAATTCGAATTTTGGTTCTTTTCGCATTGCTCGCCTTTCCGGCATGTGTCCACGGTGCAATCCGCAAATACACATTCAACGTAAGTTTGATCTCATGAACGTTATTGCCATTCATGTTGGGTCCAAATTAAAAAAAACATGTAGGAGTTTTGGTGTGAATTTTTTTTTTTTTGAATAAAATGTAAAATTTATTCGAAAAAAACGTTTTACATCAGCATTTTACCTCAGCAGTTTGTTAAAACTATGTATTGAAAGAGTACTAAAACGTTATTAGCAATTTACATCAGCAGTTTTGGTGTGAATTTTAACAAATAAAGAGTACTAAAACGTTATTATCTAAATCTACGTACAGGTGGTAACGAAACAAGTAACGCGGCTTTGTTCGACGAAGCAGATCGTTACCGTTAATGGTAAGTTTCCCGGACCAACAATTTACGCTAATGAAGACGACACAGTTCTCGTTAACGTCGTTAACAACGTCAAGTATAACGTCTCTATCCATTGGTGAGCATGCCCTGAATTTTATTTAATTTTTTTTTTTTAACTTTTATTCCCTAAAGTTTCAATTTTCTAAGCTTTAAAAATTTATTTTGTTTGTTTTTGTAAGGCATGGGATAAGA
Organism: Camelina sativa; assembly: GCF_000633955.1. NCBI lineage: Eukaryota > Viridiplantae > Streptophyta > Magnoliopsida > Brassicales > Brassicaceae > Camelina > Camelina sativa. The sequence continues at coordinate 27,291,785 of NC_025692.1, forward strand.
CAATTAAGAACCGGTTGGGCTGACGGACCGGCTTACATAACTCAATGTCCAATTAAACCGGGTCACAGCTACGTGTACAATTTCACGGTCACGGGGCAACGTGGCACGCTCTGGTGGCATGCACATGTTCTCTGGCTCCGAGCTACGGTTCATGGTGCCATCGTGATTCTACCTAAACCGGGTTTACCTTACCCATTCCCTAAACCACACAGAGAAGAAGTCATCATACTAGGTATCTATTAATTAACAATCAGATCATTATGATTAAGCGTTAATTTTATAAAAAAGATAGGTTAACAATTTGAAATTCCCGGTTAATCATAGGTGAGTGGTGGAAATCTGATACCGAAATGGTTGTTAACGAAGCATTAAAATCCGGTTTAGCACCAAATGTCTCAGATGCTCATGTCATTAACGGTCATCCCGGTCTTGTTCCAAATTGTCCGTCGCAAGGTAAATTTATAAATTCGATTTTGAAGCAAACATACATATGTTTTGATTAAACTATACAATTATGATCTGAGATTATAATTTCGTTTTTGTTATAAAAAAAAGGTAATTTCAAATTAGCGGTGGAGAGCGGGAAAACGTACATGCTACGACTAATAAACGCAGCACTGAACGAAGAGCTCTTCTTTAAAATCGCCGGCCATCGTTTCACCGTCGTTGAAGTTGACGCTGTCTACGTCAAACCCTTCAACACCGACACGATCCTAATCGCTCCCGGTCAAACCACAACCGCCTTAGTCTCCGCTGCTCGTCCCTCCGGTCAATACCTAATCGCAGCCGCTCCTTTCCAAGATTCCGCCGTTGTTGCCGTTGACAACCGCACTGCAACCGCTACCGTTCATTACTCTGGCACTCTCTCTGCCACACCCACCAAAACTACTTCGCCGCCGCCTCAAAACGCTACTTCTGTTGCAAACTCGTTCGTTAATTCTCTTCGGAGTCTCAATTCAAACACGTATCCGGCTAACGTTCCGATCAACGTTGATCACGATCTGTTGTTTACCGTTGGGTTAGGAATCAACAGGTGTCACAGCTGTAAAGCCGGAAACTTCTCACGTGTCGTCGCGGCCATAAACAACATCACGTTCAAGATGCCTACAACAGCTTTGCTTGAAGCGCATTACTTTAACCTAACAGGAGTATACACAACCGATTTCCCTGGTAAACCGAGACGGTTTTTCGATTTTAACGGAAAACCGCCTTCGAATTTATCAACCATGAAGGCTACAAAGCTTTACAAGCTTCCATACAATTCGACAGTGCAAGTTGTTTTGCAAGATACCGGAAACGTGGCGCCGGAGAACCATCCGATTCATCTCCACGGGTTTAACTTCTTTGTGGTTGGTTTAGGAACTGGGAATTACAATTCCAAGAAAGATTCTAAGAAGTTTAATCTTGTTGATCCGGTGGAGAGGAACACCGTCGGCGTACCTTCTGGTGGTTGGGCGGCGATCAGATTCCGAGCAGATAATCCAGGTACATATTACATAGTAATATCCATAATTAATCAAATTGTTACAATGTATGAAAATGACTATTTGAATTAATATGTATCTATGTGGTGGCAGGGGTTTGGTTTATGCATTGCCATTTAGAGGTACACACAACATGGGGACTAAAGATGGCTTTCTTGGTTGAAAATGGTAAAGGCCCAAACCAATCAATTCTTCCTCCTCCAAGTGATCTTCCAAAATGTTGAAAACTTTATTATTATTTTTTGATGATTCGATCAATTCTTTTCTTTGACATTTTTTAAATTTGATATGTTTATGCTCAAGCAAAATTGTCAACAAAGTCATTGTATGATTGTGTTAGCTTTTAATGACAGGTTGAAAACAAACGTCTTTTTTTTTAACGCACCAACTTTTTTACAGCTGAAAAATTTGAGTACTTTGTAAGTTTGTCCCAAATTTTAAACACTTATTGTTAATACATGCGGTAAATTCCCAATTAAAACAAAAAAAAAAAGTTCAAAACGTAATACCATACTGAAAGAACAAAACAAATTATCCGGATCAAAATTTTTGTAGAACTAATTTAAAGACAAGACTGAAGTTAGTGATCGGCTAGTTGGTAACACATAATAACGCTTCTAACTTATGCAAATAATATTTCGAACTTAATATCAACTAAAGTTTAAAGAGAACGTGTCTACCAATGATACGATAAACTACATAAAAACAAAAGAAAAGAGTTTACTTTCTTTTCTTCCAAAAAGTCGTTATCAACACAGAATTCATCTGTCGTTGAATTCGATTGGGTGAGTGGTTGCAATGTCGTATTTTCAATTAATAAAAGAAAGAAAATAATACTCGTAATAAAATCGATAGAAATGAAATAAAATGAAGCAAGAGTAATAAATTTGACAGAAAAAGAAGTAATTTGCTAATTATAGTAAGAGAATCTTGCTAAATATGGTATCCAAAGAAAGAAGTCACTATCTGTCGAACAGAAATTTGTGTCTGCTACTAATCAGCAGATGACACTTACAGTTTTACGCTTCATCATGCATGTGAGCGACACTATGCGACTTTAAATTTTGTGTTGGATCCCTTTCATCCTGTCCCTACCACATTTTATCAACCCCTCTTGACTATGTGTATTAATATTATAATTCTTTTAAATTTTGTGTATAATTGAAATATCCAACTTTCTTTCTTCATGAGTGATTTAAGTTTGGCTACCGAGGGAGAATCTAGATTAATGTATTGTAGATTAAGCCGTCTATCGTGATCCATTGGACCGTGTATTGCACATAGTTAGATATTTTTGTTAGGTATCATTACGAAAGACAAATTACATGAGTTTTACGACTGTTGGTTATAATAATTGGTTGCACTGCTTTATACTTTTACCAGTTTCATATTATATAATTTGGCTAGAAGTGGAGCTGTGGTACCGTCCACATGAGGTGCTGTGAGACATTAATATTATAAACTTTTAACGATATATGAAGCGCGCCCGACACTTACATTCTTCGTATTATCTTTACATGTACGAATACTATATGATTGACAAATACTAAATTGAAATACTATATGAAAATATTTTTGCTGGTTGGTTGCCACCCACAGCTCTATTCCAAATTTTATATCTTTAAAGGTTATGTTCAGCACCTAACCCATTTATACAACGGTTCTAAAGTTTATGTTCATTTAAAAAATGAAGAAGTAATAATATATTGGATAGTACACCTTCGAACTCCTCGTTTTATTCGCATCTTTTCATTCGGCAAAGGAATCTAATATCCATAATGACAAAAAAAAATAGAGTCCATAGATTAGTTGGTCCAGTTAGTCAATCCCTAGTTAATATTGTGTGTATTGGTAATTTTATCAAATTTAAGTTTGGTTGGACAAAAACACTTATTACCATTTTCTTTATTTTCATGGTTTGTAATTTTATTAACATATAAAGTACAAATAGGCAATATATTTTTTTAATGATGTACTTACGGAACATCGTGTACCAAAATGACCATTAGGTTGAAATAAATTGACATTATTGGTGCCCACGAAATCTTGTGTCATTCCTATGATGATTTCGGCAAGATCAACCGAATCTTAATTTGATTGCTCTGATACATAACTAGCAAAGTAGACAACCATGATTTCGTCAATTAAGTTTTTTTTGAACGCCGCCTAAAGTATCTTTTTGTTGCCCACTTTGAGCCCATCGACCATTGAAGGAATGAACCTTTCACAATCTGCTGGCAAACATGACGAATTCTTTGTTCATTTCAAAGGATTATTTAATAGTTTATATTACATAAATACGTTTTTTCAAAATTTGTACAAAATTATAAAAAAAAATCTTTTAATTATGGTTTTATAGCTTTCTTAGTTCCTTCAATAGTTTTTCTACTGTTCAACAAATGCAAGAAAACTTACCTATTATTTATTATATTATTTATATTTATTATTAAAATAAATATTATTCGTGATGATTAATCAAAAACTAAAGACGCTTTTCCGAGATGGTTGATGAAGTCGTATATAAAAGTCATATGAAAAATGATTTAATAATACCAGTATAAGTGAGACCAAAACCTAATTTATATATATTTACACTTCACAATAATTTGGTTATTATAAATTAATATAAACATATTATATGCATATATATGTTAATTAACTATATACTGATAAATGATATATGATTAGAATAATATTAAAAAGTGAACAGAAATTAAAAAAAATAGTTACATAATAATTTCATGTGAATTATTTATCTTAAAATAAATAAAAATTAAAAGCAAAATACGCGACATATTTTAAAAATGGCAAGTAGAATTAAAAATAAAACTATACATCTTGATGTTCATAATATATAAATAATATATATGTAGTATTAATATCCCAAAAAAATTAAGAACAATTTAGATGATAAAAAAGTTAAATATTTCATCATCATATTTTAAAACAAAAATATCACATATATATATATATATATATCATATCTTACATATATATATATATATCATACACATGTTGAACTTCTTATAAAATAATAGCATATGCTACACACATGTTGAAATCTTACATAAAGTATATAAAAATTACAAAAATGCAATAATTAAATATTAATATTTTTTATTATTTTTTCTATTTTGAATTGTCATTAATCATTCGTTAAAATGCCGTGAGACATTAATATTATAAACTTTTAACGATATGAAGCGCGCCCGACACTTACATTCTTCGTATTATCTTTAGATGTACGAATACTATATGATTGACAAATACTAAATTGAAATACTATATGAAAATATCTTTGCTGGTTGGTTGACACCCACAGCTCTCTTCCAAATTTTATATCTTTAAAGGTTATGTTCACCACCTAACCCATTTATACAACGGTTCTAAAGTTTATGTTCATTTAAAAAATGAAGAAGTAATAATATATAGGATAGCATCTTTTAAATCGGCAAAGGAATCTAAAATCCATAATGACCAAAAAGAAATAGGAGTCCATAGACTAGTTAGTCAATCCCTAGTTAATATTGTGTGTATTGGTCATTTTATCAAATTTATGTTTGGTTGGACAAAAACACTTATTACCATTTTCTTTATTTTCATCGTTTGTAATTTTATTAACTTATAAAGTACAAATACGCAATATATATTTTAATGATGGAATATTCCACTTGTCTTTGTATATTTGTATAGCTTATGGTTGTTGTTATTATATATGTGAGTAATGTGTACTAAGTTTAAATATTGAATGGGCTATTTCGTGTTGACAAACAAAAGAAAGCTGTCTAGTTAAATACTGTATTGTTTAGACTTTTAGATTAAACAACGAATAAAGAACCGGCCAAAGCGAAACCATTGAACAGTCATTTTCTGATCTTTGTCATTTGATTGGTTAGACCTTCTTTGTCATAAACTAATTTTATGTTACACTTTTTCATCATATATCGACACGTGCATTTGGTTAGTCTTAATCCCATATCAATTTTATGTGATATAACAAACATAATAGCATAAAAACAAAATACAATGCTCATAATCAAATTGATAAGCCATACACTAAGCGTATTTATCTGACCTAAGTTTAAAAAATAGCATATAAAAAACATTTACCAAGGAGTTGTCATATATCTATTGGCCAGCTTAGATTGCAACTACAATAAAAAAATATTAATGATTAACTTTTACATAGGCAAAACAAAACAAAATAAGAAATATCCTGGTTAAATCATATGTCTAACTTTTTTCATCATGTTTTATTTTTCTTTACTTTTTCTACACCTTTCCTTGTTGAATGTATTATTCCTATTGATCATCACGTGAAATGTAGAAAATAATAAAAAAGCAAAATCCACTTTTTTTTTTTCCTTTTCGTTTACGACCAATGAGATCCACTTTATGCTCTGTTTATTTTTCTTCATGTAATAATAATTTTCTCCACAAAATTTCTAAATTTAAAAGTCGTTTCTTTTTTTTTCTTTTCTTGGTCACTTGAGACACACCAACACAGTCAATCAAAAAGCCATTTGATTCTCTCTTCTCCACTCTCCCCTCCTCTCCTCTCTCTGTTTTAGAAACCCTCTTTTTAATTTCAACGAAAAAAAAAACAGAGGAGGAGCTAAGCTATGTCGTCGTCGACGATGAACAGAGGAATCGATACGTTTTCACCAGAGAGCACTAACTGGATCTTTCAAGGAGTCAGAGTAGCCACGTGGACGGCGGAGGAGAACAAACGGTTCGAGAGAGCTATGGCCTTTCTTGACGACAAAGACAATCCAGAGAGCTGGTCAACGATCGCCGCCTTGATCCCCGGCAAAACCGTAGCTGACGTCATGCAACGGTACAAGGAGCTAGAGGATGACGTCAGGGACATCGACGCCGGACTCATCCCCATTCCTGGATACGGCGGCGACGCTTCCTCCGGTGCAAACAGTGACTATTTCTTTGGTCTAGAAAACTCCGGCCACGGTTACGGTTACGACTACGTCGTAGGAGGAAAGAGGAGTTCGCCGGCGATGACTGATTGTTTTAGGCCTCCGATACCGGAAAAGGAGCGGAAGAAAGGTGTCCCGTGGACTGAGGATGAACACCGGTAAAACACTCTATCTTAATCTTCTCTTCTTATGACAAGAAACCTAAGAGGTTGTAAAGAAGATTTCTTGATATTATTCATCGTGCCTCAAACGGCTTATATACACGTTATACAAATAACCTAGGTTACAGTCATAAACCGAACTAAACAAGTACATACGGAGGCCCATCGGGCCTAATATCCCCCCTCAAGATGGAGTGTGCAGGTTACAAACACCCATCTTGACAAGAAAAGCGTCAAATTCTTTCTTCCCCAAAGCTTTAGTCATAATATCGGCAAGTTGAATGGTGGTGTCGACATGCACCGGAGTAATAACACCACGCAAAATCTCGTCCCGTATAAAATGACAGTCATTCTCAATATGCTTCGTGCGAGCATGATAAACGGGATTCTTAGCCAAGCAAATCGCAGAAAGACTGTCAGAATAAAGAACCGTTGAAGCAGAACAATCGATACCAAGGGCGGGCAACAATTGGCGAAGCCATAAGATTTCCGAGACCGTATCAGCCATCGCACGGTATTCAGCTTCGGCCGATGAACGAGAGACGACATTATGCTTCTTTGTCTTCCACGAGATCGGTGAACCCCCCAGTTGAATGAGCCAGCCAGTAAGAGAACGACGTGTTACAGGACAAGAACTGTAATCGGAATCACACCAAGCAGTAAGGTCCAACGATGTGTTTGCCCGAAGAAGAATACCTTGACCCGGACTGTTTTTCAAATAACACAAAACACGAAGAGCGGCAGTCCAATGTGCCTCCTTTGGCTTGCTCATAAATTGAGACAAGATATGAATCACATAGGATAATTCTGGTCGAGTAACACTAAGATAGATCAATTGTCCCACAAGGCGACGATAGCGAGTAGGGTTGTCAAAATCATTTCCTTTAGCTACAGCCAGTTTGTGATTCTGCTCCATAGGAAAACTGACCGGTTTAACACCAAGACAACCCGTCGAAGTGAGAATATCGAGCGTGTACTTGCGCTGACAAAGATAAAACCCAGTAGAATTCCTGGCCACCTCAATCCCAAGAAAATAACGAAGATGCCCAAGATTTTTCATGTGGAAACAATCGCTCAAATAGGCTTTGAATTTTTCAACGACGGCAGGCGAACTTCCAGAAATAATTAAGTCATCAACGTATACAAGTACATGAATAGATGCAACCGTGTCAGAAAATGTGAATAAAGAGTAATCAGAAATGTTCTGAACAAACCCGTATTCCTTTAAAGCAGACCCCAATTTCGCAAACCAACAGCGAGGTGCCTGTTTTAAACCATACAAAGATTTCCGGAGGCGACAAACCTGTGTCTTATCATCTGTCCGGAACCCGGGAGGAAACTGCATGTACACCTCATCATCTAGATCACCATGCAAGAAGGCATTGTGAACGTCCATTTGGTGCACTTCCCAGTTGTTAGAGACGGCATGTTGTAAAAATGCCCATAGTGTTACCATCTTAGCGACCGGTGCGAAGGTCTCATTGTAATCAATCCCCTCTTTTTGATGATTCCCATGAACAACCAATCTAGCTTTGTGACGTTCTAATGTACCATCCGAATTATATTTGAGTTTGAACACCCATTTGCAGCCCAATGCTTTCTTCCCAGGGGGAAGAGTACCAACAGTCCACGTACCACGATCTTCAAGTGCAACTATCTCATCGTGAACCGCATCTCGCCAGTTTTCATCAAGAATAGCTTCATTGTAATTTGTTGGCTCATAACCTGAAGTGATAGCCAACAGAAATGTTTGATAAGGTTCGGAAAAACGGGAGCTGGAGAGAAATTCATCAATCGGATATGGTGTTGCAGAGGGATAAGGTTGATGAAGAAGAGTAGTCACATAATCCGCAAGTTTAACCAGAGGTTTCTTGGGGCGACATCCCTTACCAAGTTTTTCAGGACTCGACGAAAGAGACGGGGAAGAACTCGAAGAAGAGATGAAAACAGGGGACGTCGGTGTGAAAACAGGGGACGTCGGTGTGGAACAAGATGGTGAAGCAAACAAATCGGTAGAGATCTCATCCAAAAATGTAGCATGAGAGTCCGGAGAACCATCATCACCAGTAGTATCGAAGAGCGGAGAGTCAAGAGGAGGAGAAGGTTCTGGTGCGGAGGTGTTGTCCACAACACAAAAATCATCACCATCAGAGTCAACAACCGGTATCAATGGAGGAGGAGCTGATGGTTCGGACAATGGAGCTGCTTCAAACCCACTAGTAGTGAAAGGAAACACAGCTTCGTGAAAAATGACGTCACGAGATACCGACACAACACCAGTATCAAGATCATAGACACGCCATCCTTTCTTTGCAAATGGATAGCCTAAAAACACAGACCGCTTACTCCGTGGTGCAAACTTATCACCTCCATGTTTTTGGTTGTGAACGAAACACAAACAACCAAAAACACGCAAATGTTGCAAAGGCGGGGGACGACCATATATCAGTTCAAATGGTGTTTTTCCGTTTAGCAGCGGCGTTGGAGTTCGATTAATAAGATAACCAGCAGTGAGAGCGTAGTAGCCCCAAAATTCAATAGGTAAAGAAGCTTGAAACCGAAGTGCTCTAGCAACATTTAAAATATGACGGTGCTTCCTCTCAACACGGCCATTTTGCTGCGGTGTTCCCACACATGACGTCTCATGTACAATGCCAGTTTCAGCAAAGAAATCCCGAAGACAGATAAATTCTGACCCATTATCACTGCGTATTGTGCGAACCCGAGTAGAAAATTGACGCTCAACAAGAGCTAAAAAATTTCGAAGATACGTAGGAGCCTCTGTTTTGGAAGTTAGAAGGTATATCCATACCGCACGAGAATAATCATCAACAATTGTTAAGAAAAACCGTGAACCACAAAGCGCAGAAGTTCGATAAGGACCCCAGAGGTCGCAATGAATTAATTCAAAAGCCATATGAGATTTTGTAGTGCTCAAAGGAAAAGAATCTCTAGTATGTTTTGCTTTAATACAAGTCTCACAAGAATGAGAATCAAACGTATTTTTGCTAGAAAACTCTAATAAATCCAAAACTCTAGAAGAAGGGTGTCCTAAACGATTATGCCACAATGCCGAAGACTGTAAATCTGTCCCTCGTACTGCCGCAGCAATCGCAACTGCTTGAAAAAAATACAGACCATGTCTTTGTTCACCCGCACCAATCACCATCTTCGAAGTGCGTTCCTGAACCACACACAGCCGATCAGTTATCTGAAATACACAACCACTGTCACGAGTCAACTGAGATACTGAGATAAGATGACATTTGAGTTCCTCTACAAAATACACATCCTGCAAACACAGAGAAGAGCCCATCTGAACTGTTCCTTGACGAGTCGACGTAGTAAATCGACCATCAGGGAGTTTAATAAGAACTGGAGGCATATTTGAGACCGTACGGAAAAAATCGAGGGACCCTGTCATGTGATTAGTTGCACCCGTATCAATAATCCAAGACTCAAAAAAACACTTACCATTCAGCTTCTCCGTCGAGGTGGATTGCCTTTCTGCGAGAAGTTGAACAAGCGACTTCCATTGGTGATCATTAAGACCGGTTAAACCCACTCGATCAGCCTCGGAAATAGCTGTAGTATGCAACGCTGAACCCTGAGGACGAGGAGCCACCGCATTAGCTTGTCCACCACGGGAAGTGTCAACAGAACCTCGGACACGGGATGTTTGGACGGGAGCTGAAGTGGTGAAACGACCCCCGTTTGTTCCCGAAGAAGGCTTAGTCCTTGGTTTATCCACCCACCATGGCGGATAGCCAATTTTCCGAAAACAATTATCATCAAAATGCCCAATCTTCCCACATATTTTACATGTGTGATTCCGATACTCCGTAGGAGAGGGAGACGAACGAGTTTGTGTTTGAACAGAAAAACTCACTGCATCAGATCTCTCATGATGAAACTGACTTACCAACTTAGATTCGGCCTCTTGTTGCAAAACATTATATGCCTCTTCTAAAGATGGCAAGGGAACACGAGAAAGGAGATTGGACTTGACTGTCGCATAAACGGACTCATCAAGACCCATCAACAGTTGGTGTAACTTATCTTCCTCTCTCTCCTTTAGGACGTCTTCCATTGTTTTTGCCTGCTGGTAATCACTCAGGCACTTCCACAAGCCTGAAAGTTTCCCATAGTATTCATCCAGAGACATGCCTTGTTGACGACACATCGCAAGTTCAGTCTTTAATCTTTGAACTCGCTGGCCGTTTTTCACACCATNGAATAGCTTCATTGTAATTTGTTGGCTCATAACCTGAAGTGATAGCCAACAGAAATGTTTGATAAGGTTCGGAAAAACGGGAGCTGGAGAGAAATTCATCAATCGGATATGGTGTTGCAGAGGGATACGGTTGATGAAGAAGAGTAGTCACATAATCCGCAAGTTTAACCAGAGGTTTCTTGGGGCGACATCCCTTACCAAGTTTTTCAGGACTCGACGAAAGAGACGGGGAAGAACTCGAAGAAGAGATGAAAACAGGGGACGTCGGTGTGAAAACAGGGGACGTCGGTGTGGAACAAGATGGTGAAGCAAACAAATCGGTAGAGATCTCATCCAAAAATGTAGCATGAGAGTCCGGAGAACCATCATCACCAGTAGTATCGAAGAGCGGAGAGTCAAGAGGAGGAGAAGGTTCTGGTGCGGAGGTGTTGTCCACAACACAAAAATCATCACCATCAGAGTCAACAACCGGTATCAATGGAGGAGGAGCTGATGGTTCGGACAATGGAGCTGGTTCAAACCCACTAGTAGTGAAAGGAAACACAGCTTCGTGAAAAATGACGTCACGAGATACCGACACAACACCAGTATCAAGATCATAGACACGCCATCCTTTCTTTGCAAATGGATAGCCTAAAAACACAGACCGCTTACTCCGTGGTGCAAACTTATCACCTCCATGTTTTTGGTTGTGAACGAAACACAAACAACCAAAAACACGCAAATGTTGCAAAGGCGGGGGACGACCATATATCAGTTCAAATGGTGTTTTTCCGTTTAGCAGCGGCGTTGGAGTTCGATTAATAAGATAACCAGCAGTGAGAGCGTAGTAGCCCCAAAATTCAATAGGTAAAGAAGCTTGAAACCGAAGTGCTCTAGCAACATTTAAAATATGACGGTGCTTCCTCTCAACACGGCCATTTTGCTGCGGTGTTCCCACACATGACGTCTCATGTACAATGCCAGTTTCAGCAAAGAAATCCCGAAGACAGATAAATTCTGACCCATTATCACTGCGTATTGTGCGAACCCGAGTAGAAAATTGACGCTCAACAAGAGCTAAAAAATTTCGAAGATACGTAGGAGCCTCTGTTTTGGAAGTTAGAAGGTATATCCATACCGCACGAGAATAATCATCAACAATTGTTAAGAAAAACCGTGAACCACAAAGCGCAGAAGTTCGATAAGGACCCAGAGGTCGCAATGAATTAATTCAAAAGCCATATGAGATTTTGTAGTGCTCAAAGGAAAAGAATCTCTAGTATGTTTTGCTTTAATACAAGTCTCACAAGAATGAGAATCAAACGTATTTTTGCTAGAAAACTCTAATAAATCCAAAACTCTAGAAGAAGGGTGTCCTAAACGATTATGCCACAATGCCGAAGACTGTAAATCTGTCCCTCGTACTGCCGCAGCAATCACAACTGCTTGAAAAAAATACAGACCATGTCTTTGTTCACCCGCACCAATCACCATCTTCGAAGTGCGTTCCTGAACCACACACAGCCGATCAGTTATCTGAAATACACAACCACTGTCACGAGTCAACTGAGATACTGAGATAAGATGACATTTGAGGTCCTCTACAAAATACACATCTTGCAACCACAGAGAAGAGCCCATCTGAACTGTTCCTTGACAAGTCGACGTAGTAAATCGACCATCAGGGAGTTTAATAAGAAATGGAGGCATATTAGAGACCGTACAAAAAAAACGAGGGACCATGTCATGTGATTAGTTGCACCCGTATCAATAATCCAAGACTCAAAAAAACACTTACCATTCAGTTTCTCCGTCGAGGTGGATTGCCTTTCTGCGAGAAGTTGAACAAGCGACTTCCATTGGTGATCATTAAGACCGGTTAAACCCACTCGATCAGCCTCGGAAATAGCTGTAGTATGCAACGCTGAACCCTGAGGACGAGGAGCCACCGCATTAGCTTGTCCACCACGGGAAGTGTCAACAGAACCTCGGACACGGGATGTTTGGACGGGAGCTGAAGTGGTGAAACGACCCCCGTTTGTTCCCGAAGAAGGCTTAGTCCTTGGTTTATCCACCCACCATGGCGGATAGCCAATTTTCCGAAAACAATTATCATCAAAATGCCCAATCTTCCCACATATTTTACATGTGTGATTCCGATACTCCGTAGGAGAGGGAGACGAACGAGTTTGTGTTTGAACAGCAAAACTCACTGCATCAGATCTCTCATGATGAAACTGACTTACCAACTTAGATTCGGCCTCTTGTTGCAAAACATTATATGCCTCTTCTAAAGATGGCAAGGGAACACGAGAAAGGAGATTGGACTTGACTGTCGCATAAACGGACTCATCAAGACCCATCAACAGTTGGTGTAACTTATCTTCCTCTCTCTCCTTTAGGACGTCTTCCATTGTTTTTGCCTGCTGGTAATCACTCAGGCACTTCCACAAGCCTGAAAGTTTCCCATAGTATTCATCGAGAGACATGCCTTGTTGACGACACATCGCAAGTTCAGTCTTTAATCTTTGAACTCGCTGGCCGTTTTTCACACCATAACGCTTCTGTATATGCGTCCAAAGCTGATGTGAATCATCTAGATGAGACATCGAATCCGAGATATTCTCGGCGATGGTTAGCTTCATCCATGAGACCACCAAAGCATTATTAGCAATCCAGTCATCATAATTTTCCGAATCTTCTCCAGGGTTTGGGATAGATCCATCAGCAAAACCAAACTTCTTACGTGATGTGAGAGCTAGGCGTATGTTTGTTGCCCAAGCATCATAGTTAGGACCACGCAGTAAAGGTTTCGAGATTACGATGCCAGGATTATCACCAGCGGATAAATCATAGGGAGAAATTGTCTTTCTTCTGGTTTCGGTGGATGCTGGAAGAGAAGAGCTCATCGTGATAGCGGAAGATGGGGACGAAGTCATTAGGACAGAAGAGTTTTGCTACTTGAAGTATTAACAAAACTTAGGTCAATAAAAAGAAAAAACGAAAGAGATGAGATCAAAATAGATCAAAGAAAACGAAAAATAAATAGAATTCAAGATCTTTGCTCTGATACCATGACAAGAAACCTAAGAGGTTGTAAAGAAGATTTCTTGATATTATTCATCGTGCCTCAAACGGCTTATATACACGTTATACAAATAACCTAGGTTACAGTCATAAACCGAGCTAAACAAGTACATACGGAGGCCCATCGGGCCTAATATCTTAAACTAGTTCTTGTTGTTGTCTATTTTTAGGTAAGTTATGTTTTTTTTTTTTTTTTTTTTTTTTTTTTTTNTCTTTTCTCTAATTCTTTTAGTAAAAATTTTAATGTTTACTTGAATTTTTTTATTTTTTTTACCTTATGCGAAGTTACTTTTTTGGTTTGTTTGGTTTGGGCAGACGATTTCTAATGGGTTTGAAGAAATATGGAAAAGGAGATTGGAGAAACATAGCCAAAAACTTTGTGACAAGTCGAACGCCTACGCAAGTCGCTTCGCATGCTCAGAAATATTTCCTTCGACAGCTCACAGACTGTAAAGACAAAAGAAGGTCAAGCATTCACGATATCACCACTGTTAACATCCCTGACGCAGATGCAACCACCACATCCGCTCCCACAACACTCTCTTCTACTCCGACGACCAATTCTTCTTTCGACGTTTTCCACCAGCCAAATCCTCATCACGGTTTCGGGTTTGCGCCTGCGTCTAGCTATTATTATAACGCGTTTCCGCAGTGGAGTTAAATCACTTAGAAGATTCTAGAGTACTACGTCGTCTCGTATAAATTTGTTATATATATTTTCTACGTACATATTACCTATAAATATGCAGGATTGTTGTAAATATTTGTAAGAAAACGTTTGTGTGGTTGTGCTGCGCGTTTCATATATTAGGTTTTCGTTGGTTGTAATTTTCAGTTTCACGAGTTTATAATACCAATATTGACCTACATACGCATAATTTGTTTATAACCTTGTAGGCATAAGTAAATATTATATTCTTTGAAATTCATACAGTATTATTAACGTTGACTCTAATGTCAATGCTTGGTGTGAGTCGCTTTTCTTCCCGACAACTTAGGATTAGTTCGAATCAGCATCTAATTCAGTTTGTTATTGTCCAAAATAAAATAAACTGGCGAAGTATCTGACTATTATATACTTTTTCAGTTTTTTGTTTGCTTCATATTCTTCTTCCCATGACTTCGCATATCGTTCAACACAGAAGAATTATATTCCATTTTGGTGGTTCCATACCATATTACGTCCATTTATCGAATAACTTTGTTTGGATTTCACCTTTTGGTATATATAGTTACAATTTTTGCATTATCTTATACTAGTTTATATCAACAACTATATAATGAACAACAGTAAGCAATGTTACAGAAGCAAATATATTAATTTTTTTGAATATACGCCTAATTATCCCATACTAGATATTATATTGTGGTACAGTTCTCTTTGTTTGATTGAAATCAGATCATACCGGAATTTACTAATACCGTAGCTTTATCGCTTTATGCTATTATCCTGGGCCTGACGAGTGTTGCGTCTCAAATATTTGGAGCTTCCAAAACTCGAAATAAGTAATACAACAAAACAAAATACTGATGGAAACAAGGTTAGATGGATCACATGCCCACGCACACAAAAAACAAGATGGGCTTTTATGTAAGTAAGCCCCAAGGAGAAGAAATAGTGAAAGCCCATTCAACTGTGGTCTTAATAAGACCCCTTAAAAGTTTAAAATTACAATATAAGTGCCTTACTTGTTTTGTTTGATTCATATTACGTACAAAACTCTTAAAAATAGAAATCTAAAAGCTACTAGTACGAAGTTTTTAACGTTTGATCTAAAAACAAAACATTGATTTTTAAAACCAGTGGCCCGTTTCGTAGTTCGTACAAAACACTGTAAAGCCAAAATTTATAATCGTGGTAAAACCCAATCATATCGTAGCGTGTAAGTTGTAACGAAACACAAACTCTATATATCCTAAAAAGTCATGA
Organism: Camelina sativa; assembly: GCF_000633955.1. Lineage (NCBI taxonomy): Eukaryota > Viridiplantae > Streptophyta > Magnoliopsida > Brassicales > Brassicaceae > Camelina > Camelina sativa. The sequence continues at coordinate 27,307,594 of NC_025692.1, forward strand.
TAATAAAGAATGATTCTTATTTTCTTGGCATTTAGAAGAAGAGGCCGAACCACATGCTTTCCATATCTACTTGAACTGAGCGAGACTTCCATAGCCAAGGGCGGATGCACGTTAGAATAGGGAGGGGCAGTTGCGACTGTCAAATTTTTTTAGACTAATGCTATTTTATAACAGTTTTGAATTATGTCTCTGGTAATAATTTTTTTTTTGCTTCTGTTACTCAGTTTTTTCTATATTCACACGTTTTTTTACATCAAATACGTCTTCCAATCTATACAAACCCAAGTTAAAAGTCCAATTTGTCTATTTATTTTATTAATATTATAACTCCGTATACTTTTAATAGCATTGTGTTACTTAAAAAATTAACCAAATTTTTTAAATGGGTTGTCTTTCTTAAATAAAATTTGAGTTATATTTTTCACCAAAAAAACTTAAATTCTTATAGAAATTTTTTCTGTTTCAGTTAAAATTTGTTTCGGCTAAATTTTTTCTCTAGATCCGACCATAGCCGTACATTTTTTTTTTTGACAAACACCATAGCCGTACCTAAAACTGACAAAAGTGGATAAAGCAAGTACACTTCCGTTGTCTTTTCAACACAAAGGAAGATATAAACCCGTTGAAAGAATTCTATGAATTTATAAAACATTAATCTAAATAAATTAATCAGAATAAGAGCACAATTTTGTCGGGGAAAATTCAAATTTGTAAGAAAGTCTCCTAACAATGAAGTAGTTAATTTATAAGATTAATACATTTAGACGTGGACCTGATATGATTACTTATATATATCAACAGGTAGGCTAAATTTAAAAATAAAAAATAATAGAAAATTAACAGGCTAAATTAAAAGTATATACCAAATCAACTATACATTACATAGTGTTTTTTTTGGGGTGAAATGTAAAGTATATAACGCGCGCACACAAAGTCATGCAGATCCAACAAAAGAGGTTGTAGCCGCCTTTGTTGTGTAAAATTGTTATGGGTGTCACCGTGCACTAATCTAAGATATTATTAAATTATCTTGCTTTTATATCTCATATTCTAAGTTATTAATCAAAACATTAATAACCTTGAATCTTATCGTTCATAAATTTGACAGTCGAAGTTTAGAACATACTAATAAATTAGTTTATTCCGTTACGAAAATGTTAATATAAGATTTGTATTTTTTTTATGAAATGTTTACAAGATAAAATCATAGAAAACACATGTATGGGGTAGAGCTGTGAATTAACCTTCCAACGGGGCTTGTTGTCGGGATAGGATATAAGGAGGAAGAGAGCAATTAACAAAGAAACAAATAATCAAAGACCACATTTTTTCCTTTGTCACTCGAACAATACATGTTTTTTGTACCAGCTTGTGTTTTTTTTTAATCAAACCGGTTCTAAGGGTAGTTTCGTCATGTCTCATACCAATGACGTGGCTTCCGCATCAGATGATTCGCTTTTAGTTATAACCTCCGAAAATAATTTCACTAAACATATAAATAATTGTGTACCTGATTATTATGCTTTAAATAATTTAGCATGTTGTGCGGTGGACGTAGGTTGGACTCTGAATCACAACCGCAGGCAATTATGTAATTAATTATTATAAACATTACATTTTCAAATACACAAACTACTGTACTGAAAAACAAATAAAAATAAAACGAGGGCTAGTACTATTAAAAGTTTCATATTGAAGAATAGATGTGGAGTTAATTAAGCAGAATTTACAAGATTTTTAGTCTTTAATTGATTTGAGATACTATATGAATTAATATACTTATTGAGTGGAAATTAGGGGGTCACATGCATGCATTATATACGCGTCATATAATGATTAGCAGACATTAATTAATAAATAAGTTGGTGTTAAATTGATTCTGATCAATTAATGAAAAAAAGGTAAATGTATCGGTGGTATTGCTCACTCCAAAATATCTGATTAGTGGGAAGTTAAAAATTAGTATTAAGACCTACCACTAAATTGCCGGTTGCTCATTTAATTTATAAATATAGGATGATGATCATCTATCCGTTTACATATAAACATGAAATCTATTAAATTAATAATCCGTAAAGTGTGTGTAATGTGTATATATGTTGCAGTACTGGATATTCGTAAGATGAATACATATGATGCCTCTGTCGTATCTATAATTTATTTTCCCATGACAAGTACTTTAATTCACATATATATCTACCATTTAGTATTAATGTGGGAAATAGAAAACTTTTTTTCTTCTTCTGTATAGATTAGTGAAAGTGATTTTAAAATGTCCCTACCATAATAAAATGGAGAAAAAAATGGTCAAAGCACTCAGTTTTGGTAGATTTTATATATAGATGCATTGAACATGCTTCTTATTAACACGGTTGACTCTTTTTTTCTTTTCCCACCATTCCCTTTAGTCTTCAGTATATAATAAGATATCCACCAGTACAGCATATATTTCTTGGAAAGGTTTAAGTAAATATGAATATCCATCCACCAGTTCACTTCAGAACGATTATAAGGTTTTTCTATAAACTTGTTTAAAAGAGGATGCATCACATACACAGTCTAATATAAAGAAAAAAAACGTACCAAAACCTTATATCAAACTTTTTGTAGCCAAAACCGAACCATCTAAGCAGAGATAACTATTACAATATTTCTAGAAATCAAAACTAATATTTACACCTAAAAAATGTTGGATTTGCAAAATACTATAAAGAATAGGAGGATGTGTCCAGCTAGTGGACTATATCATAGGCCATGGGGTAACTTTATCTAAAAGCTTTATAATACGACAGCAAAGTGGAGGATGTTGCAATTTTCCTCTTTTCTTCAACCTGTTTTTTTTTCCCCCAAGCTCTTGTTTGATCACAATCTGTTTTTTACTATTGTATTTCTTTCTTCTGTTTCTTTTCCATCAAGCTCTTGATTGATCACAAAACAAGATGATTTGTCACATATTAAATGAATGCAAAACAAGATAGTTGTAAGACATGGTTATAATTTAGTCATTGTATATATGTAGTACATAGAGTCAATCCTAATTTATCTTTCCCCACTAGACATTTATTTTTTTCTCATACTATAATCATATTTATTCTGCTTTTAAATGCCCTTTACTAATCCCTTAATGCCGCTAATTTCAATAAGCACCATATTCCAAACTTTTCATCTTTCAACTACTGTATGAAAATTCGTTTGATTTTACAATTATTTTAATGAAAAAAACTTTAGATAGGACTATCGTATAAATTTGCAATATAATGTCTTATGTTTTTTTTTTTAAGTTATAAATCATAACTAAAGCCAAATCAATTTATGAATGTCTGATAGTATTAATTTGTTATGAAACGCAAGGAGTATTAAATGTGTAAAGATACATAGTATAATCCAGAATTAAAAAATTATTAACGTTATTTGACTATATGGAAGTATCAATCATTTTCCTCATTGTTTTTGTTGTTCGTTAATTTGATCATCATTATTAATCACCATATGAAGGGATTATAACTAATTGTTGCTGTCAGACGCGAATCAGACTTGAGAATAAGCAATGATTAGGAAAAAAATACTATTATATTGGAAATGCAGTTGAATACTAGTAGTACTAATTTATTTCCTTAAAAATCAATAATTGTTACAATTATAGTAGTTGAAATTTGAGATGCTTCTTAAAAGACCAAATTTATTGTAGTTGGGGAAGAAATAATTAATGACCATGTTTCATGTTATTTGAGTTGATAATGGACCATATGATAATTATTTAAGTCATTAAATGTTTTTGTTCTTTGAAATGACCAAGTAGAATCAATGCGAAAGACACATAAGCGTATTTGATGTCACATTTACACTTACAGAGAACAATTTATCTATGTGATTCTCAGCACAGCTGACAAGACATTATGTACATTTCAAACCGAGTTATTTAAAACAGTACGTAGAAGTTAAATAGAAAGTTAAGTATCATATTCCAAATTTCATTCGACACCATTTTAAAAGTCATTTCAGTATAGCAGTAATTAACCATGAAAAGGAAAAAAAGTTGTTACTATAACAAACAGTTAATTAGTGATAGAAATATTTGTTAACAATCAGCTTTCTGTTCACGTTATATATATCGTATTAAAACTACTAGTACTGTATATTACAAATCTTATCGTTATATATGGGATATATCTATTTTAACAAGACAAAAATAGACATAGCTCTTTCTTTTTTAGTCGTTATATCACCGAACAAAACAGCTTATGTTCCCCATACAATTAATCTTGGGATCTAAAACAAGTGAAAAGGCAGACTTCTTTAGTTTCCTATGAGATTTTGTATTGTCAGAAGATACGTTTTTTTTTTTTTTGTGGGAGCTTTTTCATTAAATTATTTTCCGAGTAAAGAAAAGAAAAAAAAAAAAACACAGAAGAGTAGGTCTTAGCGCTCCATCTGTTCCCATGGAGGCTATCTGTCCTTTCTTCTTCTTCCGACCAAACACGTCCTCTCCTGCCCTCCATTCTTTTCTTTTCTTTTTCTTCCTGTCTTCCATATATGTAAAGGTTTTAGATGTGTTATATACTCCTATAGCTGTAAACTATGCATGCATGGAAAGATAAATATGTATATAATTTTTCAAAAAAATTTGTGTATAACTTATTTGTTTTTTATGCTTTTGTTGTTGTTAAAATTCTACGATTTCTAAACTAAAGACATTTGAGTTTTTGAGGTAAAAAACAAACAAACAAACAAAAACTTATACAATTTCGACGAAGCAAAAAGAATAGTGTTTGTAATTGTCTTTCGATTTGAAATTTCAAACAGAAAATTGACATGCATGTCTTTATAAAAATACCAAACTACAGTTATCTAACACATAAATGATAAAAACAAAACATATTCTCTGCTCGTGAAAACGAAGTTAACACTTTCTAAAATCGCTAGCTCAATGACAATGATCATTTATTTAGTAGGCATTACAAAATTAATTAGAAAGCATTCATTCATTCTAAACTTATAATCGAGGTAAGAAGAATGTGCGATTGGTATAAGTTTTTTCATATAATTTTATAGGGTTAATAATAGTATAAAAATATCACCGAAACTTTCATCTTAGTTTTATCATACTTCCAAATCTATTATATGATTATAGAGATAAAGAATTAAAAAAAAAAACAAAAAAAGAATAGGACAAAAAAGATATACATATATAGTAGTAGTAACCACCCAAGTTCATGAATCAAACCATAGGGTCCGGGTCCGACCACTATATAAACCCCTTTCCCCCATAACTCTTTTCTACTCCTCACCAATAGATACACCTCCCACTCTAATTTATCCTCATCTCAAATTTACAAAAAAGAAGAAAAAAATGCCAAATAGTTCAGTAACAGAAATTTCAAAATGCATAGTGCATCCGGAGAAGAAGTCCACCGTCTCCGATCTCCGTCTCTCCGTCTCCGATCTCCCTATGCTCTCATGCCATTACATTCAAAAAGGCGTCCTCCTCACTCGCCCTCCTTCTTCCTTCTCCTTCGACGACCTCGTCTCCTCACTCCGCCGTTCTCTCTCCTACACCCTCTCTCTTTTCCCCGCTCTAGCCGGTCGTTTCTCCACCAGTCCCGCCGGTCACATTTACATCGTCTGCAACGATGCCGGCGTTGATTTCGTCTCCGCTTCCGCCAAACGCGTGAGAGTCTCCGACCTTCTCGTCCCAGGTAAAGACGTTCCTCTCCTCTTCCGTGAGTTTTTCGTCTTCAAGCGTCTCGTTAGTTACAACGGCCACCACAAGCCTCTCGCCGCTGTCCAAGTGACGGAGCTCGAAGACGGTGTTTTCATCGGATGCACCGTGAATCACTCCGTTACAGACGGAACCTCATTTTGGCATTTCTTCAACACCTTCGCTGACGTCACCAGCGGCGCTTGTAAGATCAAACACCTTCCCGATTTCTCCCGTCACACCGTCTTCGACTCTCCGGCTGTTTTACGAGTCCCTCCCGGTGGTCCGCGTGTCACTTTCGACGCCGATCAGCCTCTCCGGGAGAGGATTTTTCATTTTAGCAGAGACGCCATTTCCAAACTCAAACAGAGGAGCAATCACAGAGTTAACGGAATCGAAACCAACGACGGAAAGAAATGTAACGGTAACGGAGATATTAACGGAAATATAACAACCGTTCTGGAGAGTATTTTGAAATCGGATGCGAATAGTAAGAATCATGATCGAACGGCTGAGATTTCGTCGTTTCAATCTCTCAGCGCTCAGCTATGGCGATCCGTTACAAGAGCAAGGAACCTCGATCCGAGCAAGACGACGACGTTTCGTATGGCGGTTAATTGTCGGCACAGGCTTGAGCCTAAGATGGATCCTTACTACTTCGGTAACGCGATACAGAGCATACCGACGTTGGCGTCCGCGGGAGATCTGCTGAGCAAAGATCTCCGGTGGTCCGCCGAACAATTACACAGAAACGTGGTGGCGCACGACGACGCGACGGTCCGACGCGGAATCGCTGCTTGGGAAAGCGATCCGAGGCTGTTCCCTCTGGGGAATCCGGACGGAGCTTCGATTACGATGGGGAGCTCGCCGAGATTCCCGATGTACGACAACGATTTCGGATGGGGAAAGCCATTAGCGGTGAGGAGCGGAGGAGCAAACAAATTCGACGGGAAAATCTCGGCGTTTCCCGGTAGAGAAGGGAACGGAAGCGTGGATCTGGAAGTGGTTTTGGCGCCGGAGACTATGGCTGGGATTGAGAAGGATGCTGAGTTTATGCAATACGTATCAGAAGTCACTTACGAGTGTTGAAAGCGACGCCGTTTTTGACTTGGTCGTCTTCTTCTTCTGATACAAAAGAAAAATAATAAAAATATCTAAAAGCTGATGATAGAGGAACTTGATGATGGCATGGCACTTTGAACGGTTGAGATTTATCCACAAATATTAGATATATCTTGATCTAAGAGCTGTGAAGCGACGGCGTCTTATGAGTCATAATACTTTTTACTGGTCTTTTGTTGTTTCTCCTCCACTGGGCACGTTCTTAATGTGACCCTTATTGTTAATGTACAAAATCCCGTCTTTTTCATTTCGATAATGGAGCTCTTTTTTCTTCTTAATTAAATTAAACAAACCTGTAGAGTAGAGTAATCAATTTAGAAACTTTTACAGTATTAAGAAAAAAATAAAACTCCGACAAAATAATTGACCTTTGGACTATCTTTAATCGTATTGTTTGGGGACAAAGTAGGAATGGGACCCAGCCCATGCTTGTAGGTTGTCCACTTGTAACATAAGGCCCGATTCATTAGCGATTAATGGGCCTATTGATAGGATGGTGCGTCCTCCAGTGACTAGTATCGACCTTGTACACGTTTTGTTGTCGCCAACAACTAACAATTTGGTTTCTTTTTCACTATGAATTTTCTGATAAGAGTTTGTCCATAGGTCCATAGAAACCAAATAGATTCAAATTATATGAAGTGTTAAGTTTTAAAACGTTGAAATTATTTGAAGTGTTTTCAACTATTGTCCATTGGGTTCGCTTCTTTCCTTTTCTTTTTACTAACAATGACATTTCATGTTCCTTATTTATTATGCAAAACAATACTTTTATTACATATAAATAAAAAAACACAAAAGTAGTGATCTAAAAAAAAATACACTAAAACCCTAAAGGCCAAACCAGGTTTTAAACCCCCTCTACTAGACATAAAAAGACATACTGTATATTACAATTTACAACATCAACTTATATAAGCAAATTCAAGTGTGTAAGATAAAAACAGATCATTAACCAAACAGAGGACTTTCAGCAAAAGAAACAATAAACGATCGATCAATTCTTCATTGCTTATCCTACACGTTAACTTCCGGCACTGGAAACAGTCGTTTAACCAACCAATTGATTGGTCCCAAAACCTGTACTTTCTTTTTCCTCCAGAACCAAATCGCTGCACTGTACTGTTCATTGCGTATCTTTGTCGTTGCTGCTCTCCAATCATATTTCTCCGTTTCTTCTCTTGCCGCCTTTCCAATGATCTCTCTTGTTTCACTGTCGTGCAATAGATTTTTCAGCTTTGTCACGCAGTCTTCAACATCTCCAGGGTTGAACAGAAACCCGGTTTTTCCCTCCTAGAAACATCAGAATCAGAAATCAACAAGCTCAATATCACCTAATGTACTTTGGTTTGCCCATAACATAACAACATCAATATTTTTTATATGTGCAATGATTTGATTTGACAGCAAAATCTAGTTCAGATAGTTCACTGACCTGATCTTCAGGGATTATATCAGGGATTCCACCGGCACGGGCCGCAACAACAGGAAGTCCTGAAGCCATTGCCTCAAGAACCACAAGACCAAGTGTCTCTGACTCTGATGGCATCACAAACACATCTCCGCTTGCGTAGGCTTGTGAGAGTTCATCGCCTTGTAACATTCCAGTGAAAACAGCTGGCATTCCGGTAAACAACTTCTCAAGATCCTCTCTTTAAGAAAACCAAACAGATAAACAAAATTACAATGTTGTTGTCTATAGAAATCTTTAGATAACAGTATGACCAATCTTTAACAAAATTAGTACTTGTATGGTCCATCTCCAATGAAAGCAATCCGAGCTTCAGGTAATTTGTCCATTACACTGCACACAAATTTCTTAATTTTAGAATTGGATACACCACATAAAAGGAGGTAGTTCAGTATCAAGCTACAAAAATCTAACCTTTTTAGAAGCTCCAAACTCTTTTCTACGCCAATACGACCTACATGGATCACTAGTGGCTTTTCTGGTTCGCCATTGCTGTTAATAACAAAGCATTAAACATTAATTAGCAGGGAAAGTATCAATGGTATATAATCTACACAACAAAAGTTTATTCTATTTTTACCTCAGTCTTATACGCATTTCTTGAGAACGGAAACGGGGATTGAAGCTTTCTGAATCAACACCCTTATTCCAAAGTCGAAGTTGATTAGCTTCAAAATATTTAAAAGAAGAAGAAAATGTTAGTTTTAAACAATCACAAAGTTTGCTTGACAATGTAATGTTTTATCTCTCTTCACCTGCAGTTGCACCAGCTGCTATAAGATCTTTCCCAATGGCAGCAGAAGGAACTAATGTAAGATCAGCCGCTCTGTGAAGGAATCCTGATAAAAGCTTATTAAAGTTAGTTACATATCACATTACAATAACCAGATAAAAAAGAAGGGTTCGAAATTTGAGAAGCGTATTTTACATACTTATTATAGACCACATTGGTTTTACCAACCAACTAAAAGTGTATCTTGGGATGTATCTGCACATTAACACAAGATTAATCTTCAGAATCATTTCGATAAATCATGAGTTAGAGGACAACAATCTAAATGAGGCAGATAAAGAAACTTACACAGGGACGTGTGTGTGGTAAGACATTACTATAGGTACAGATAGCATTTTTGCAATTGCCAGAGCCCCAAAAACCTTAAAAATCGAGTCATAGAAAAAAACTAAAAAGGTCAAACTGTGGATTCTCAACTTCACTGTTGTGCTAATGTTTAAGTGATAGATGTGAGATTTCTCAAGGGCTTTACCATTATCCCGGGAGATGAAGCGTGTATTATGTCAGGCTTAAAACGTGCAATTTCAGAGATGATTCTTGGACTAAGCGCAAGAGAAAGGGGAACCTTTTGGTAATAAGGGCAAGGAAAGCTGCATAACAGAAGGAGAAATTAGCGATACTACCAAATTAAAAGCATCAATTGAGTATATTCAGTGAACTATAAATGTTGTCACCTTCTTGATCCAATGACTTTGGCTCCGTAAAACTCATCTGGAACACCTTCATGTGTGGTCACAACTATAACCTATGAAGCAAAACAGTTAAATCAGGTAAAGAAAGGGAATAGTTTTTCACTTTACACGTAATTCTAATT
>NC_025692.1:27323168-27325298 GCF_000633955.1 Camelina sativa
ATATAATCTACACAACAAAAGTTTATTCTATTTTTACCTCAGTCTTATACGCATTTCTTGAGAACGGAAACGGGGATTGAAGCTTTCTGAATCAACACCCTTATTCCAAAGTCGAAGTTGATTAGCTTCAAAATATTTAAAAGAAGAAGAAAATGTTAGTTTTAAACAATCACAAAGTTTGCTTGACAATGTAATGTTTTATCTCTCTTCACCTGCAGTTGCACCAGCTGCTATAAGATCTTTCCCAATGGCAGCAGAAGGAACTAATGTAAGATCAGCCGCTCTGTGAAGGAATCCTGATAAAAGCTTATTAAAGTTAGTTACATATCACATTACAATAACCAGATAAAAAAGAAGGGTTCGAAATTTGAGAAGCGTATTTTACATACTTATTATAGACCACATTGGTTTTACCAACCAACTAAAAGTGTATCTTGGGATGTATCTGCACATTAACACAAGATTAATCTTCAGAATCATTTCGATAAATCATGAGTTAGAGGACAACAATCTAAATGAGGCAGATAAAGAAACTTACACAGGGACGTGTGTGTGGTAAGACATTACTATAGGTACAGATAGCATTTTTGCAATTGCCAGAGCCCCAAAAACCTTAAAAATCGAGTCATAGAAAAAAACTAAAAAGGTCAAACTGTGGATTCTCAACTTCACTGTTGTGCTAATGTTTAAGTGATAGATGTGAGATTTCTCAAGGGCTTTACCATTATCCCGGGAGATGAAGCGTGTATTATGTCAGGCTTAAAACGTGCAATTTCAGAGATGATTCTTGGACTAAGCGCAAGAGAAAGGGGAACCTTTTGGTAATAAGGGCAAGGAAAGCTGCATAACAGAAGGAGAAATTAGCGATACTACCAAATTAAAAGCATCAATTGAGTATATTCAGTGAACTATAAATGTTGTCACCTTCTTGATCCAATGACTTTGGCTCCGTAAAACTCATCTGGAACACCTTCATGTGTGGTCACAACTATAACCTATGAAGCAAAACGGTTAAATCAGGTAAAGAAAGGGAATAGTTTTTCACTTTACACGTAATTCTAATTCTGGAACAGTTCCTCAAGTATAGTATAGCTCACTTTAGATCATACTAGAATTAGATACTTTTAAATTTAAGAAGAAAAGAACAAACCTCGTCTCCCATTTCACGCAGATACCTAATGAAATTCTGGAATCTGTTTTTGTAACCGGAGACATAGCTGCGGAATCAAATACAACAAAATCAACTTCAATTAAACTCCTCAGACATATATAAATCTGAATACTTTAAAACTCAAAACCGGATACGAAATTTGGTTTTGGCGATCCCATCGTTGCTAAAGTTGTAGACTTTATTATTACAAATAATAACATCGAGAAAACAATACAGGAAAGTCAACTACTAATTAAGAATTAACACAATCCGTTATCACAGAGACATTTCGTCGAACACAAAGCAGGCAAGAGATAGACGACGACTTACGCAAACGGGGAAGGCTCGACAAAGAGAGCAATTCTCCTCGGCTTGGAGAGAGACTCAGGATCAAGAAGCGGAGCTTCAATCTCCGATTCGTCATCATCCCTGACTTCAGTAATAGTCATATCGTCCGACCCAGAAGCCGAAACAGCAGCGTCGTCCCTTCTGATCAGCTTAGTTTGTTTGCGAAGGAAGGTAGTGGGTGGTGGTACTCTCTGGTGGTGACACGAGGCACGAAAGGAGACAGGGGAATGGAGAACAAAAGAACACCTGGGAGAAGAACAAGTGGTTGCAAAGGAAGAAGAACAAGTGTTGTTGTTGGTGTTGATGATGGTCGTGCTAGGAAGCAAAGAAGGAGGAGGAGATAGAGAAAGATTTATAAAGAGAGAAGAACAGGTCATTGCTCTTTTTTTCTTCTTCTTTATAAATTATTAGTTTTGCTGAGGATTTGGGATGTGTCTCTGTTATTAATCGAATTTTTTTTTTTTTGTGTGTGAGGAGAGGGATCGAAGAAAGAATCTGAAGAAGACGAAAATGTTAAACAAATGGTATATCCTCTTTTTTCTGACGCTCAGATTTTAAGCATATGCTTCAATTTGATGTCTTTGTTCTCTGTGTACTTTTTATATAAATATATATCTTTTTTTTTTTTTTTT
>NC_025692.1:27325741-27343037 GCF_000633955.1 Camelina sativa
TTTTTTTTTTTTCAACATTTCTGCATTATGGGCCACAACTGGCCGGCCCATTAGCCAAATTCCTACATTCGTAAGAGCCGGGACTCGATCCCGGATGTGATGGTGCCTTGTGCATTAAGGACTTACCTTTGGCCACTGCACCAAGGTCACTTCACAAATATATATCTTTTTTTAACTCGAAATATATCATTAATTTTTTTTTCCTTCTAAAATATCCAAAAACAATATTTCTAGAAATCTATTATAATTAATTTACTTTTTATAACTTTCCTTCTAGTTGTTAGCTGTTTCCGAGAACTTATCTTTTATTCATCGGTTTAGATTCCTTTTTTTAAGTTTTAGATTCTAAAGATATTTTTATCTTTCATCGGCTTTCGTTGTGAACGTATTTCACAACGTAAAATTTCTAGCAGTATCAATAACATCAGATGACAAAAAAAAAAAATATATTTTTTGATGTATCAACTGGTTATTCTAGTATAAATCTATATATTATACGAAGTTAAAATCTGGTTCATAGCAATGTAAAGATACTAATCATTGTTGTTATGTTGTTGTATAATGGTTTTATTGCATATATAAATTGTAATTAAAAGATGGCAACACTTAAATAAAAGAGTGGTACCAATTTGAGTTTACCCCCTTCATAGTGATTGATATGGTGGTGCTATTATTATTATTACTAACGAGACAAAATATTTGAAGAAGCGGCCAACGAATTTGATTTTGGATATTTGTTAAGTGATTAAGGTGAATGAATGATTCTCTCCCAACATTATTTTATTACAAGCACATGTCCACACATATGGCGTTCTCCGACGATGATATTTTGAGAGACCCTTTCAATCATTTATATAACAACACATATAAGCCTATTTTTGTATAACGATCATGCATGCGCACCAAAATTCAATTCTCAAGAAGAAAACGCAATTTCTTTTTTTTGTTAAATATTTACATTTTTATTCTTGTGCTAGTATATGTTTTGACGATGATGATAACAGGCACAAACTAACGTACTCCTCAAGACAAAAATTTGACATTGTTTTATCATTTGGTCAATAGACAATAGTTTTCGTTACGTATCATATCATTAGCCGCGCTAATTACTTCGAATATATCTATCTACTTACTTGTAGATCGATATAAACTTAAACTCAAATCAATACGCCAAGACAACCTTATATATGTTATTTTTATATTTCTGATAAATCAACGCCCAAAAAATAAAAAAGGATGGGACAAAAATAGAAACATGGTATCTGAAATCTATTCCATTGAATATTCGTCTCACAAATAAGCATCTTTATATGATATTTGTACACAACATACAAATTGCTTGGCTGTCCCATATGCATCATTTGCATGTGGAAGATCTATACTTGAAGAATAGTGTTTTTTCTCGATTACCAAATATAATTTATGATTTCTCCGGTTCTTTAATTCTTTCTTTAAAAAGTTAGCACATACAAAAACGTATTGTTCCTCCATATATATCAAATTTTTACATAACAGAAAAACGTCATATGATTTAAATTACTATTTACTCAATGACAACATGATTGCTTTCAATATTTCTGATGACATATTATTGTTTAGACTTTTTAATACAAAATCAGAAAATCGTATGACATGATGAATTGATGATGATCCATATATATATAGCTATTACACTAAATAGGCTAACTTGGGCCCATATTATTTTTAATGCAACGTTCCTTCGGCCCAAATAAATATGACTCAGAAAACAAATATAGAATTACAGAAATATAGTATAATTTGAGAATATCATTATTTACCCTTATCCCTAAATGAATAGTATTTTTAAGGGGTTAGGGTTACAATTCATTTAGTGGTCGATGGTTACTATTCATTTAAGGGTTAGTGTTATTATTTATTTTAGGGTTTAGGGTAACTATTCATTTAGGGGTTAGTGTTAATATAGGTGTTAGGGTAACTATTCATTTCGGGGTTAGGGTTACTATTCATTTTAGGGTTTATGGGTACTATTCATTTTAGGGTTTAGGGTTACTATTAATTTAGAGGTTAATGTTAATTTAGGGTTTAGGGTTACTATTCATTTAGGGTTTAGGGTTACTATTCATTTTAGGGTTTAGGGTTACTATTCATTTTAGGGTTAGGGTTACTATTTATTTAGGAGTAACAATTTATTTAGGGGTTACGGTTACTATTCATTTAGGGATTATGGTTATTTCTCTTTTTAAGGTTACTATTCATTTAGCGGTTATGGGTTAGTATTTATTTAGGGGTTAGGGTTACTATTCATTTAGGGGTTATGATTACTATTTATTTAGGGGTTAGAGTTACTATTCATTTTAGGGGTTAGGGTTATTATTCATTTTAGGGGTTAGGGTTACCATTCATTTAGGGGTTTGGGTTACTATTCATTTAGGGGTTAGGGTTACTATTCATTTAGGTGTTAGGGTTACTATTCATTTAGGGGTTAGGGTTACTATTTATTTAGGGGTTAGGGTTACTATTTAATTTGGTGTTAGGGTTACTATTCATTTAGGGGTTAGGGTTAGGGTTACTATTTATTTTAGGGCTTAGGGTTATTATTCCATTAGGGGTTATGGTTATTTCTCTTTTTAAGGTTACTATTCATTTAGGGGCTAGGGTTACTATTCATTTAGGGGTTAGGGTTACTATTTATTTTAGGGGTTAAGGTTACTATTTATTTTAGGGGTTAGGGTTACTATTCATTTAGGGGTTAGGGTTATTATTCATTTAGGGGTTAGGGTTAGGGTTAGTATTCATTTAGGGGTTAGGGGTACTATTCATTTTAGGGGTTAGGGTTAGGGTTACTATTCATTTTAGTGTTTAGGGTTACTAATCATTTAGGGGTTAGGGTTCCTATTTATTTAGGGGTAACTATTTATTTAGGGGTTATGGTTATTTCTCTTTTTAAGGTTACTATTCTATTCATTTAGCGGTTAGGGGTTAGTATTCATTTAGGGGTTAGTGTTACTATTCATTTAGGGATTAGGGTTACTATTTATTTTAGGGGTTAGGGTTACTATTCATTTAGGGGTTAGGGTTACTATTCATATAGGGGTTAGGGGTACTATTCATTTTAGGGGTTAGGGTTACTATTCATTTAGGGGTTAGGGTTACTATTCATATAGGGGTTAGGGGTACTATTCATTTTAGGGGTTAGGGTTACTATTCATTTAGTGGTTAGGGTTACAGTTACTATTCATTTAGGGTTAGGGTTACTATTCATTTTGGGGGTTAGGATTACTATTCATTTAGGAGTTAGGGTTACTATTCATTTAGGGGTTATGGTTACTATTCATTTATGGGTTAGGGTTACTATTCATTTAGAGGTTAGGGTAACTATTCATTTTAGGGGTACGGTTACTATTCAATTAGGGGTTAGGGTTAGTATTCATTTAGGGGTTAGGGTTACTATTCATTTAGGGGTTAGGGTTACTATTCATTTTAGGGGGTTAGGGTTACTATTCATTTAGGGGTTAGGGTTACTATTCATTTTAGGGGTTAGGGTTACTATTCATTTAGGGATTATGGTTAGGGTTACTATTCATTTAAGGTTAGGTTTACTATTCATTTTGGGGGTTAGGGTTACTATTCATTTTGGGGTTAAGGTTACCATTCATTTAGGAGTTATGGTTATTTTTCTTTTTAGGGGTTAGGGTTAGTGCTACTTTTGTTTAGGGGTTACTATTCAGTTTAGGGGTTATGGTTAGTGCTACTTTTATTTAGGGGTTAGAATTAGTTTTAGGGTTTAGATTTAATATTTATTTTAGGGTTTAGGGTTTATGGTTATTATTCATTTAGAGTTTAGAGTTACTATTTATTTAGGGTATAGGGTTACTATCATAGGTTTACTATTCACATAGAGTACATAGTATAAGTAAACAAAAATCTGAGAACAATGTATTTTCAAATGAAACTTACAAAACAAATAACTGTTACGAACTTAAGCTGAGTTATTCCGATTGGTTAGAAAGTACTGTTTTAAACTCTTATTACATCTTAAGTTGAATTATTCTTTAACAAAGGTGTTAATTTTATCTGTTATGAGACTTCTCTTTCATATTTTTCTTTTCTTGACATAATCAAACTTTTGTGTAGTTTAGTCTTATATATGATAACTAGATTAGGACCCATGCTCTAGCACATGTTGAAATTCTTTTTATTTATATTATAATTTTAGAATAAAATATAATTTATATGATTATTTTTAAAAGTTTTTGGATAAAACATTATGCAATAAAATCATATGCTAAATATAATGACTTGAAAAAATACCTATTTTGTAAGTTTTATATTATTAATTTTGTAATTTTATATATGAGTGGTTATGTTTGTTGTTTGTTTTTATTTTAATTTTTAATATGACTCTTGCTTAGATAAGATTTTATTTTTAGTTGCACAATAAGATCTCGGAAATCACGATTAAATGTAACTAATTGCAAAGATTTTATTCCTTTTTACGCCTAAGAATATATTTTTATGTCTAACAATATATATTTTGTAACAATACATGAAATACTAAATATTTTATTTATGAAATTGTATAAATCATTAGAATATTCTCTTTAAGAAGATTCTTTGGGATATTTTTAAGTGTATTCATATAGCTCACAGATTGACCGATTAATCTATAGCATTTATTGTAACCAACCTATATTTAATGTATAACCTATTTTGTAACCAACTCATAAAAATTATTTCCGTTTTATTGTACAGGGGTTGAATGGGAAACATTGGAGGGTAGGACGTAGGACCCCTAATATTTCACCTAAGAAAACATGAGTACAATATGGTGACAAGATGAGAATCATTCTGATTTTTGTTTTTTTTGGTTTTCTTTTTGTATTATATATTTAATCATAAATTTACTCTTTACTTCAAACCTTTTCCCTCGTCTTATTTTGAGTCTTTGACTATCAGTTTAATTTGGACTAGAATAGTCGCATCGCCTTTGTAGTAATTTCTCAACCTAATTAAAAAACAAAAAAATAATAAGAATCAATTAAACAAATTTTGTTGTTCCAAACACATCGTATTGTAATTGGTTATATAAGTTATATAACTTATACGAGTATAATTTTATATATAAACAAGTAACTTGTTCTAATTTTCCATTTTACTTTCTTAATAATTCATCCCTAATTCATCAACACATCACACTTCTACCTCCCATAAATACTCGTCAAAACCTCTCTCACGTCTCCATTTATTTTATTCTCTCTCTCTTTCTCGGTGTCTCCCCTCTTGTACTCTCTGTCTTCGGGACATTCATCGATAAAGTATCAGACAAGAATATGTCTCGAAGAGGATCCAAAAGAGTGAGCTTTAGTCCGGAATCAGAAGAAGCAAACGACGAACCAATCTTTCCAACACACACCGGTCTCAGCTCATCATGGCATGGTCGTCGGAGGGTCGTCGTCGGAATTCTCAGTTTTGGCGTCAGTAGCTCGCCGGCAGCAAGGAGATTGCTCCGGCGTATAGGAGCAGGAGTCGGTAAAACGTTTCGTTTTGTATCTTTCGGCAAGAAGAGTAATAACACGAATACGACACCGTCGTCTTCGTCTTTTTCTTGCTCTTCCTCATCTTACTCTTCGTCGTCTATTTATCTGGCCAAGTCAAAGTCTCTAAACGAATCGGAGTCTCACCGTGCAGAAGCTATTGAGGACTGCATCGAGTTCTTAAACTCTTGCTCTTCTATGTCGAGATCAAACTCGATCTCCACGTGGTCTTGCTAAACTACGGGTTTGACCCGATTCAGGTTCGGATTCGATCGACAAAGCTTCAAAATTATTATTATTCTTTTGTAATGTAAAAGATTTGAAATTTTAGGGTTGCGTGTAGATGATCAGTTGCTTCAGTTAGCTAGTGACTACTTAAAAGGTTATAATTCTTCGATCTTTTTCCTTCTTTTTAAAAGTTTCGTAACAAACTCTAAACCAAAGTTTTCTTTTGTTTTTTTTAATTGTTACCAAATTGTCACTTCTTGGCAACAATATACTCGACATGCAGTAGATAAATCAAATATGTATAGGACATTTGGATTGTTATCGTTTCAACATGGATTAGATGTTATGACGTTATTTATTTAAATTATCATGTTGGTTTCTAAGTCGTACCGTTCACATCTCTGTTTACTTTTTCTTTTCCAAGTTGTGCATCTTTCGAATATCACAAAACCATTAATCCTACGCAAAAACATTAGTTTTATAGAAACTAAAAAAAAAAAACAAAGTGGACCAGTTAGGAATTCAAAAAGAGAGGTCGAAATCAAAGGACCATAAGACTGAAAAAGCTTCTTCTTTTTTGATCCAATATTTTGATTTCTTCCTAGCAGAGAAAGTTAAAAGTAACAATATTTAACTTGAAATTCTGATTCTTGTATATTTTTTAAAACATAAAAGCTCATCATAACAATCATTTAAGCGTTATAGGAATTGTAGGTCCCTGAACTCTACAGGCTTTTAAAGAATCCAATGAAAAGTTTGTTTAGTTTTCTTTATTTTGTATCAAACCTCAAGAGTTGAAGCTTTGTGCTGAAGCTTTCTTGAGCTCAAGAGCTCGTTTATAAGGTGGTGCGATCGGAGGTTGAATCGGGTCCAAACTCTGGTATGAAGATCCATCTGCTTCTTTAGGGAGTGGGTAAGACCGGTCTGAGTCGTAACCGGTTAAGTCACCACATGCCAAGAATGGTATATAAACTTTGTTGGGTCCTTCAAGCCAACCACTGCTGCAATCTGCAGAGTACCAAGAAAATAGAAAAATCTTCAGAACAGTATCAAAAAAATAAAAGTAAAAATTAAAATATTCTCTTTTTGAAGCTGACGTGATACTAAAGAACATTTCTTTGTCTTGCCCAAAAAAGGTTAACTTCACATGAAGAGAGCATTTTAGGTGAGCGTTAGGTTGAGGAAGAGTAATTTGAAAGTGTACTACTCAACACTGCACACGTTAGTTGTGTCTAACTTGAAGAGATTCATATTTTTTAAAGTGAAGTTATTAGATTTTTTACCGAGATCGCTTCCACCTGAAGGGCTGCCGACTTTCTCCAAGAGACGGTGCAGGTCTCCCGGGTTAAATCCTTCTGGTGGAGCATAATTTTCGCAGACAGCAAAAGCCTCTATAGAAACAGAGTAATGAAATGCAATCAGAATTTCCAAGGAAAATCAACATTTACATCTAAACCCTTGAGTAAGGAAATCATATATGCACATGTGAAAGTTGTATTCTTTTTACCTATACTCGAATTGCGACTGCTTTTCGGTTTCGCAAAAGTTACAGTTGGGAAAAACAACTTCAGCTACAAATAAGAGGAATAAAACTATATCAGTAAAAGCAACAGTAAACATTGTGAGCACAACATCTAAGCTTACTTGACAGTTAAATTCATGAGCACAACATCTTAACTTACTTGACAGTACAAGAGACTTGTATCTTTCCCGCGGAATATCTTTGCGATAAATTTTCCACCTTCTTTAAGAACATGGGTTACAATCGTTAAGCCCTGACCAAAAAAGATCTTGTTTGTTATTTGTTATTATTCATGATCATATCATCATAAGCTTCAGGTTAATGCTAAATTTTGTTCTAACACGACACACCGATTCTTATAAACAGAGGCCAAGAAACTTACCGCTAGAATTAGTTGAGACTGGACAAATTCATCCATGTCATGCAAACCGGTAACTGCAGACCAAATTGTAAAAGGCGTTATATTGATAGCATGTAAAAACTGTACGGCCAAACAGACACTATATACACTGTTTTACCATCTGGAGCACCATCACAGACAACCAGGTCCGCTTTGCAGCCATCAAAGTGTCTAATGACCTTAAGAAAAACCGAAAATCAGTAAGCCACAGAAACAGAGTCAAACTCTATGAGATAGGGGTCGAGAAATTTTTACCACTTCAGCAGTCCGAGCATTAGTTATGTCCCCTTGAACCTGGATGACACCTTCAATTGGAGCCATAGGCTGCAAATCTATGGCCACTATAAGAGGAAGATCTCCTTCTCTGCATAGTATTACAGCAGCAACAAATCAGTTCAACAAGTGAATTATTGAACTAGCACAATTAGACAACTAAAGAGGAGAAACAGAGTGTGATAAATTAAGAAGTATGAAACTTACGTTGACTC
Organism: Camelina sativa; assembly: GCF_000633955.1. Lineage (NCBI taxonomy): Eukaryota > Viridiplantae > Streptophyta > Magnoliopsida > Brassicales > Brassicaceae > Camelina > Camelina sativa. Next base: position 27,333,896 of record NC_025692.1, read on the forward strand.
AGCGGAAGACTTCGCAGGAAGATATAATTGACGACTCAAGACCTATAAATTAAGTGCACTGATAAGATTCAACACGTGTTCTCTTAATTTTATCCACTTAAAATCGAGGAACAAGCTATAACCTAAGAAAAAAACAACCAAAGAATCTTGAAATGAATTTTCTAGAGCATCCCCTGCTCTCTCAAGTCAATTTCCCCATGTCTATCTCTTACTGTTTTCCTCTATAGTACACTAACCGAGCTACGTTGTCAGCTAACTGAGATTGCAACCCAATCACAATCCTGTGCAAAGAGATCACAGCAGTGATAAAATAAACCCTAATAATCTCAATAGCTCTCTAATTCAAGCTTTAGACTTTTCTGAACATTTGTTCTCTTCTTCTATGCAAAATCGTTGGCGGTAGTTAACTAGTTATAATGCACACATAAGAGATCTGCTAACTAACTAAGGCAATTCACATTATTCCCAATGTGAATAAAATAAAGTGACCTGACTCCAGCTACCAGGTGCAGCACATAAATCTACAACCCTCTTCACTCCTGCACATAGGCAAAAGACAAAAGTTGGGAAGTTTTAAGTGGTCATTCTTTAATATGTCACATTGTTGAGCTGCAAAGTGTACTGCATTCATTCAATAAATAGTTTTTGACTAAGATCTCGTCAGATCAGACTTTGGAGACTGTGGATGAGGGTTAATGTAAGACAATTCACTGACGTGGTAATTCCAAATGGGTCAAACAAATAAAAAGACTTAAAATTCAGAGATCCACCTTCAAAAATGTTGAATTCTTCATCAATCTGAAGAAGCTTAAAAGCACTTCTCGCACGCCATCCTTCTTCTTTAGCTTTACGATAGTAAATATCCTACAAACAATTGGTCAATGCACTATTAAAACCAACCCACGAGTTTAGTAATCTCCACCCGAGAAATGTGCTGTATTTAAGCTCTAATACCCAAATAAATTTCAATCAAGGCATACCCTTTTATCCCGAGAAGCTTTTCCCATGTCTTCTATCAGAAGATAAATGAATTGGTTAACTGCAATGAACACAAAAGGTCAGCAAAAAGGAAGCGGCAGAGATAAGTCAAGCCAAAAGAGTGTCTTAGAGGCATTCTATCGAACACGTTAAGGGCACTCTGTAAGAGAGACTATTTGGATATTATTACCTCGATATACTAGAAGAACCCACCAAGTTATCGCACAAAAATACAGCAGCAACTACCTAACTGAAGAAGAAGAGTAACACCAAAAGCAGAATTTTAAGCTGGAGCCAAGTGAAGGGAAGGAAGGAGACTTCTCTTTTCTTCTTCTGTAGTTTTTGATCTGTGCCCTAACCAATACGACGAAATAAGAACGTTTTCGTCCTTGTATGTTATTGGGCCCAAGCCCAATAATTAATAAATAGGCCCATTAAAATTTCAATGAGTTTAATTTTATTTTAGCTTTTTTTTTTTTTTTTTTTTTTTTTTTNAGTGGATTCCTCCTAACACATCCATCCCGAGGGCATTGGGTGCGAATCTTGTTAAGGAAAATCACATCCATTTGATTGATTTAATATTTGGATGTTACTTGTATTGTTGTGATTATAAACAGTCACTACTACTAACTAACCCACTCTAATCTAACGGACAATATTCATTATAACTTTTCATAGAGAGAGATATTAGCATAAGTTATGGAGTAAGGGGATGCATAAAATCTTTGCAAGTAATAATGAAGAAATAGATACCTTTCAATGAATTGATATGCCAACAATATGAATTTGGTCGGTCGATCTCATGTAATGGTCTCACTTCACATAACCATATCCCGTAGACGTTTGTCTTGTCTCCCACCACTTTTATATCATAATCTTCTACAAGATTTTTTTTCCATTCTCAATCTCTTTTCTTTTTTGTTCATCGCCTAAATAATTTTCGAATTTTACTATTCTTCTAAATGGTGACCACTATGAATATGTAATTTCCCCACAATGTACAGAAGAATTGAAAAGAAAAAAAATTGCTAAACTTACATAAAAGAAAAAAATCAATGTGATAATTAATAAAATCTTGTTTTGTACTTGTGCTTTATATTGTGAACTACGTTGAGTCGAAGAATCAAATCAAGAGAAAATCAAACTGGAAAGCTGCTTCTTTCAAGTCTCGGTCCATCTGAAAAGACCCAAAGGCATCAAAGTCCATTTCTTATTCTGTGTTGCTCATAACGCACTAAAAAGCCCATAACTTAAGTATTCTTTTTTTCTTCTTCCTAATGTAATTTATGTAAATATGGTTTCATACATAATACATTCGTACCCATGACGACGACACTCTGAATCATATGTTCTCACATATCCTACAACTTTTTTTTTTTTTTTTCAGTTTTTTGCCACTTAAAAAGACATAGTAGTATTCTTTAATCAGTTCAATGCTCGAATCCAAGATTAGTTAAGGGATATATAAGTTTGCAAAGATGATAATGATTATAGGATCCGACGGTACAGAAATGGAGAGTCCACAGAGAATAAGTGGAAGCACGCGTAGAGGAACATGAACAGAGGGATTACGCTTTGATGACGCGCGTAATATTTGCTGTGAACGCGTGAAGTTTACTTTCTTAATGGGTTCGCTCGGCTCAAGCCGACGCTAATATTATTACACTGTCACTTTCACTCCCATCTCTTCCATCTACTTTTCTTTTCTGTTTTTTTCATTCTTGATTTTAGGGAATAATTAACAAGAAATTTTTGAAAAATATGTTATCGAAATATCTATGTGCACTAAGAAGTAACCACCAACAGAACAAAAGAAATGTGCACTTAAAAGTGTCAAAATTTTTGTGTATGGATTAACAAAATATGATAATAGAAATATTTTGTGTAGTGAACACTCTGAATATGACAAGTGCTTAAAAACCAATAAGTTAAAATTTCATAAAACTACGTGACCGGTCAAAAAAACTACTACTAAAAAGGTCGTAAAAACCATACTGTTAGTATTTGGTAGTTCCGCATATTCCCAAAACCAAAACCATGGATGATTAGATTACCACATTTATTCGAATTTTATCTAAACTTTTAAAACAGTGTGCAAAGAGACGATTTTTAAATACACAAGTCCAAATGATGGAATCATATAGAAGCAGGTAAAAAGAAAGAAGAAATAGAAAAAACTTCCTGCTTTTATGCTCTCTCTCTCTCTCTTTTTCTTTTACCTCTCTCTGAACATACACTTATAACAAAGGCGGCCGCATTAAAAGTTCAAAACAGAGCATTTTTGTTTTAATAAGTAGACTTCTTCGTTATTACACTACTCTCCTACTCACTCACCATTCTTAAAGAACCAGAGCTTTTCACTCTATATCTCTCTATCTCTCTGTCTTTGTGGCTCTCTTTATCATTTATTAAAGACTCTGCCTTTTGCTTCGGAGGTTGGAGAACGAGACAGAGCTAAAGTCTCTGTGTTTCCTCTCAGACAAAAAGGAAAAAAATAGGTAAGAGCTTAAAGACAAATTTTTCTTTCTTCAAAAGACGATATCTTTTATAATCAAGAAAACCTTTTCAATTATTTATATATTTTTTCGAGACATAACTTTCTTTGTGTAAACATATTAATCGATAGCTAATGTCGGGTGAGAAACAAGCGGAGGAGGCGATAGTGGTCTCCGGGGAGGATGAGTTGGCCGTTAGAAAAGTGGAAGATTCAACGGCGGAGGAGGTTATAGACCACGGCGGCGATGGATTCAGTATGAAGAGCTTCCTCTGGCATGGCGGGTCCGCTTGGGACGCTTGGTTTAGCTGTGCATCCAATCAAGTAAGTACATTAATAATTACTTTTATAAATAAATAAACAAAAACAAAGGTTTCTTTATTATAATAAGACCAAATTACTCTTTTCTGTTTGTCCTAAATGTTTTTTTTTTTTTTTTCATAAAACATTCTTGAAATAAATAATAATAAGGTTTGTATTAAAAAAAAAATGGATGCAGGTGGCACAAGTGCTGTTGACACTACCGTATTCGTTCTCGCAGTTGGGAATGTTATCAGGAATATTGCTTCAAATATTCTATGGGTTAATGGGATCTTGGACTGCTTATCTCATCAGTGTTCTTTACGTCGAGTATCGTGCCCGTATGGAGAAACAAGAGGCCAAATCCTTCAAAAACCACGTTATTCAAGTAATTTCTTCCTTATCTATATATAGTATTTTAGTTTAACATACTTGATTTCAATCCCATGTATGTATATACTGAATTGAATTGCATGTTTTGTTTCCATAAAAAAAAATGGGAAGTGGTTTGAAGTGCTTGATGGACTGCTGGGTCCGTACTGGAAAGCAGCGGGGCTCGCATTTAATTGCACCTTCTTGTTATTCGGATCAGTCATCCAGCTCATTGCTTGTGCTAGGTACTTCTTCCTTTTTTTTACCACTTTCTTTTTCTTTTCAATCTTTTAAATTTATAATCTAAAGGGGACAAATAATTTTTTTAAAGCCATATAACATAATTTGATGTGGTGGTGCAGCAATATATATTACATAAACGATAGGTTAGACAAGAGGACATGGACTTACATATTTGGTGCTTGTTGTGCCACTACCGTTTTCATACCATCTTTCCACAATTACCGTATTTGGTCTTTCCTCGGCCTTGCCATGACCACCTACACTGCTTGGTACCTTACCATCGCTGCTTTTCTCCATGGCCAGGTATGTCATCTATCAACTCGCTTTTTCCAATTTGGAAAACAATGAAACAATAGAGGCTTAAACCGGGTGTGAGATCTGTTGGTTTTGTAGGCGGAAGGTGTGACACATTCCGGTCCGACCAAGCTTGTGTTGTACTTTACCGGTGCCACCAACATCCTCTATACCTTCGGTGGACACGCTGTGACCGTGTAAGTCTTTTTATTAATTTTCTCATGCATTGTCTAATTGGCCAAAAAAGAAATTAAAGAAACTAAAAAGTCTATCTAGGTTGTTAATAGTGATGCATTCCTAAAATATAATTGAATAAAGCATTCTATAATTTATTTTTTCACATACACCATTGTTTTTTTGCAAATATTTTTTTTATAAATAGTAATTACTCTGAAGATCATATTTCTTCTTTTAAAAATACTCATCTCTTTTAGCTTCTATATATGCAGCTTTTGCCGGTTGCTTTAGGTTCTGTACTAAACGCACAAACAGACAAAATCATTATTACGAAATAAATAAAGACAAATTTACCAGAAAAATTCTATTTACCTTTTTAACACACTAGCTAGTAGTAGCTAGTATACACTATACTAGACTAAAAAAGAAAAGTTCTTTTTTATAAAATATTTTTACGATCATTGGAAATCTTATCTATACGTTACGTAACCACAGTGGTTGGACCGGACGGCCAATCTCTGGCCGGACCCATGGATCCAACATTTAAGACTTTTATGCCATTTTCCTTTAACATGGTATTCTTTAGTTTTAAATTTTTAGAAAATTAAAAATTGCAGGGAAATAATGCATGCGATGTGGAAACCAAGGAAGTTTAAGAGCATCTACTTGATGGCGACCCTGTACGTCTTCACGTTAACGCTTCCGTCAGCCTCCGCCGTCTACTGGGCTTTCGGCGACCAGCTTCTCAACCACTCAAACGCTTTCTCTCTCCTCCCTAAAACGCGTTTCCGTGATGCCGCCGTCATCCTCATGCTCATCCATCAGGTTCCTATCGTAACTTAATACATATGTAACATGATCCGTCCACAATATGCATTAATGGTTTGTCCAAGGACATGCTTTCATATACTATACGATACCGGTCCATCCCAAGAACATTATTCTCTTTCGCAATGAAATTAATACTATATATAACGAATCATCTTATTATATATAGGTTACATGGATGGACCAATGCGTTAACCATTTGATTAAAATTGATTATAACATTTTTATAAATGAAAATGTTTATAAGTACTTAATGAATGTTTTTTTTCTTGTATACAGTTCATAACATTCGGGTTTGCGTGTACGCCATTGTACTTCGTATGGGAAAAAGCGATCGGAATGCACCACACGAAGAGCATATGCCTAAGAGCGCTGGTGAGGCTACCGGTGGTGGTACCGATATGGTTCTTAGCCATCATTTTTCCGTTTTTTGGGCCAATAAACTCGGCAGTTGGAGCCTTACTAGTTAGCTTCACCGTTTACATCATCCCTGCCTTAGCCCACATGCTCACCTACCGCACCGCCTCTGCCCGCCGGGTATTACCTATATTCCTGTCTCGCTTACATTTTTACCATTCCTCAGCTATAATGTAGATTTTATGAATTCAGTGGATGACATACATTTATTTCATTAGATAGATACTAGTTTTGAATAGATCGATACCCCCAAAAAATGGGAAAAATTATTGGAGGAGAGAGAGATTGAGATATAAAATAGGTAGAGTGTTATGAGCTGGCTTATACTTTTGCATTTAATCCCAAATCAATGAGGTAGGTCCGTATGGTATACAATGTGACCATTATTACAATTGACTAGTTTATAAATGTCTCTAACATATATTCTCGTTGATGATTAAATAAGTAGATTGGTTCATGCAAAGATATACGATGTATTGATTTGTTTTTTTCTTGATACGTACGTGATGATGTGGCAGAACGCGGCGGAGAAACCACCGTTCTTTTTGCCTAGCTGGGTCGCAGTCTACGTGATAAACGCTTTCGTGGTGGTTTGGGTCCTAGTTCTCGGGTTCGGGTTTGGCGGATGGGCTAGCATGACCAACTTCATAAGACAAATTGACACTTTTGGCCTCTTTGCCAAATGCTATCAATGCAAACCGCCGCCTCCTGCTCCGATCACCGCTGGAGGTCACCACCGCCGTTAAATCAAGCAGCCGCTAATGACGTGTGCAAGTGTGATTGAACCCTTTTTCGTATGTATAAAAAGGATATATATATCTATATTTTAGCTATAAATTAACCATGTTAAAGAAATTTGAAATTCGGTTTAAACTCACGTGATTAGCGTAACGAGCTGGTGCCTTTTGGTGTTTGTCACGTGCTAATCTTCAAGTTTTATGACAAGACTAATATGTCTTCCTAAACAGGTAGAAAACAACTGGATGCTGACAAAATGGTTATCATTTTAATCAATCAGCCAATCTGTCATATTTGACTCCCCAGGACAATAGTACACGGTTCTTTTTATTTCCTCCAATTTCGAATTTTCCTATGGCAAAGTATGAGCGAGTGCAAAGATGAAAAGCAACTTATCGAATTTTNGAGGTAGGTCCGTATGGTATACAATGTGACCATTATTACAATTGACTAGTTTATAAATGTCTCTAACATATATTCTCGTTGATGATTAAATAAGTAGATTGGTTCATGCAAAGATATACGATGTATTGATTTGTTTTTTTCTTGATACGTACGTGATGATGTGGCAGAACGCGGCGGAGAAACCACCGTTCTTTTTGCCTAGCTGGGTCGCAGTCTACGTGATAAACGCTTTCGTGGTGGTTTGGGTCCTAGTTCTCGGGTTCGGGTTTGGCGGATGGGCTAGCATGACCAACTTCATAAGACAAATTGACACTTTTGGCCTCTTTGCCAAATGCTATCAATGCAAACCGCCGCCTCCTGCTCCGATCACCGCTGGAGGTCACCACCGCCGTTAAATCAAGCAGCCGCTAATGACGTGTGCAAGTGTGATTGAACCCTTTTTCGTATGTATAAAAAGGATATATATATCTATATTTTAGCTATAAATTAACCATGTTAAAGAAATTTGAAATTCGGTTTAAACTCACGTGATTAGCGTAACGAGCTGGTGCCTTTTGGTGTTTGTCACGTGCTAATCTTCAAGTTTTATGACAAGACTAATATGTCTTCCTAAACAGGTAGAAAACAACTGGATGCTGACAAAATGGTTATCATTTTAATCAATCAGCCAATCTGTCATATTTGACTCCCCAGGACAATAGTACACGGTTCTTTTTATTTCCTCCAATTTCGAATTTTCCTATGGCAAAGTATGAGCGAGTGCAAAGATGAAAAGCAACTTATCGAATTTTCGAATACAAGTGCTAGGGTTCTTGATGTGAAACCTAGCAGGCTTATATAGGCCCAACGTAAGAATATTGGGCTTTAAATCGATGGCGATTTGTTTACTCTTATTGGGCTTTAAATAGGATTTTAAGTTCTTTATTTACAAGAAGTTATCAACAGTGTGTGTGTGATGAACAAATTCAAACAAAAGACTATAATGCAGAACCAATTTCACAGAAGATGCAGTGCTCTGAAACCAGTTTCCACATGGCACTTCCCTGTTCAATTTCATACTTCTTGCTAAACTTATTCCACAGATGCAAACCATAGCCACTCCTCTGCATATGAAGAAGCTTGACTTTTACCCATCTCGAATCTTTCTCTGTTTTAGCCACTCTGAACAACTTCTTAATCTCGAGCCAGTTTACCGAATAGAAAGCAGAAGGTCGCATGACGGTGAAGTTATAGCCACTAGAACCTTCCACGGCTCTAGCCACTCGAGAAACAAGGTACGGTCCATTGTATCCCCATATGTTTCCATTGAAAGTCTTAGCGAATTCTTCGATGAATTTGAGTAAGAGAGGATGGTTCTTGTCGAATATTAGTACCGCGTTGTTCAGTCTTGTCCAATTTGTCGACGAAGGATCAAGAGTTTGTGCTCCAATCACGTTTCTAAGACCTTTGAAGCTTTTCAGAACAATCATGTCCGTGTCTAAGTAAACACCTCCATATTTGTACAAGTATGCAAGCCTCATGAGGTTTGAGAGATTCTGAGCTAAAGATATCTTCCCGGGGTCTCTTTTACCCGTCTTTATTTCCTCGAGCCATGATTCTCCGGCGGTTCCTTTGAGTAGAAAAGACAAATCCGGTGTGACTGCAATAACTTTGTAACCACGATCAAGAAACGGTTTCAAGATTGTATAACCTTGAGGAGAATCCAAGGTTGCGGATAGGATCATTAAGCAACCACGAGGATGAGACTTAAAGACACTTTCAATAGCTAATACCTCTCTTTTGCCGAAGAACTCTGCTGATGATATCCATGTCATGACGAAGTTGACTTCACATCCATCACCGACAAACTCAATAACCCTCTTTTGAAACTTCTCTGACAAGTTATCTCCACTAAAA
>NC_025692.1:27343421-27344474 GCF_000633955.1 Camelina sativa
TTCTTGTCGAATATTAGTACCGCGTTGTTCAGTCTTGTCCAATTTGTCGACGAAGGATCAAGAGTTTGTGCTCCAATCACGTTTCTAAGACCTTTGAAGCTTTTTAGAACAATCATGTCTGTGTCTAAGTAAACACCTCCATATTTGTACAAGTAAGCAAGCCTCATGAGGTTTGAGAGATTCTGACCTAAAGGTATCTTCCCGGGGTCTCTTTTACCTGTCTTTATTTCCTCGAGCCATGATTCTCCGGCGGTTCCTTTTAGTAGAAAAGACAAATCCGGTGTGACTGCAAGAACTTTGTAACCACGATCAAGAAACGGTTTCAAGATTGTATAACCTTGAGGAGAATCCAAGGTTGCGGATAGGATCATTAAGCAACCACGAGGATGAGACTTAAAGACACTTTCAATAGCTAATACCTCTCTTTTGCCGAAGAACTCTGCTGATGATATCCATGTCATGACGAAGTTGACTTCACATCCATCACCGACAAACTCAATAACCCTCTTTTGAAACTTCTCAGACAAGTTATCTCCACTAAAAATCTCAATAACTTGGAGTTTCTCTTTGGTTTTCAGATTAGGAGATTGCATCATTTGTTGTGCATATTGTTGCTTGATCGGATTTTTCCTTTCACCATCCTTCTCAGAGCTTAGAGGTAAGTGTGGAATCACTCTTTTGATCTCTATCTTCACCTCTGAGTAATCATCACTCCGCAGTTGCATCGAGAAATTAGACATTCGAACCAACGTTGTAACCAAGATCAGAGCTATAAAAGTGATCGAAAACACAGTGAAAAGTGGTGATGATGCCGATTGGTTTAGCCGTCTGTGATCAATCATTACTGTGAATCTCTTCTCTATATCATGATCCATGAAAAAAAAAAAAAAGCAGAACTGAATTGGAAACCAGAAAAGAAAAAGAGAAAACTTTAGATAGATGAGAAAGAGACCACTTTTGAGTTCTATGTGTGTATGTTTGTTTTATCTCTTGTTTTAACTTGTTTTGACCATGTTTCTTGCCTTTGGAGGGCTGTCTAGTTTTGAAAAGTTA
>NC_025692.1:27345462-27357434 GCF_000633955.1 Camelina sativa
TTTTTTTCAATTTTTTGGGTTTTTTTTTTTTTTTTTTTTTTTTTTTTGTGCGTAGAATACTAGTCATACCCATAATAGTACAACACTCTCAAGAACTGTTTCATATGAAAAGTACATACAATATTTGTTATTGCATTTTACTAACGTACCTATTATTGCCTTATTTGTCAACTTTTTGCTAACGCGGAACATAAGAACAATAAATTCGAGATGTATTTTCTACTTTACTTTTTTTTTTCTTCTTTGGAAAAATACTAATCTATATCGAATTGATAATATCTGTTTGAATTTTAGATCAATGATAGTGTTGTTAATTTGGTTGTTGCAACATGATTTTGGAAAAAGACGTTTGTATTAAAAGAAATCCAGTTATCTTGTAGGACAAATTGTCAAGGTACAGTATATCGATTTTCCTATCTTACATTGATCAGGTTATTATTTGATAATACTATTTAAACTATGTTTGTTGGGTCATAACATTATTTTGAATGAAAAACGCTGGTTGACTAAGAAATTTAAATATTAAGACATTTGAAATATGCAATAAGCCAATAACGACGGAAACATGTAAATAAAAGGAGAGGTCCAAACTCGAATAGATAGACGTGTGTGTCAATATGATTACGTGTAGTTGAACCCTTTTTTTCTTTTGGTTTTGTTTTAGTTCAACAAAAAAAAATGTATTTTTGATTTATGTAATTTATTGGTTTTCACTAAAAAAATGTATGTTTGTTAGTGGTTTGTATACGGCATGATTGGGGGGTTATATCTTTGTTTATTTCTATAGTGAAATTGGATAGGTCCATGCATAATCAGTATCCTCCACACGACTTGTCAAGGTACGTAAGCATTTTAAATAACGTATCACATTACTTTAGTTAATCTAATTATTGATGATTTGACAATATCAGCTCAACAACAACAAGTAGAGAGATGCAATTTATGCAGCCGTATAAGTTTGTTGTATTGTTCCTTCCTCCGATGATCATTCCAAGCTGTTTCATTGACATATACATACAACGATGAACGATCTAAAGCTATGTAATGAAAGGTTGCATAAACAAGCACTGTGGTGGTGGAGGAGAATAACAAACAAGTCTTTCTTTAGTTTCCCCACTGAAGTCAAAATTAAATCCATTAATTTTGGCCCATGGGCTTTTTTTTGTTTTGTTAACTAACTGTCACGCAGGATCCGAGAAAATTCGTTACAGTAACGTGGGAAACAATCGCGTAAATCGGACGGTACAAAATAAATGCGGGTGAGCACCGACCTGTCAGTAAGATATGCCACGTGGACTTATGCTTTGCTTTCGTAAGTACAATTCTCCCCAAACTCAACTAGTGATGTCTCTTCTCTTTTGAATCAAGACAAGAACTCTTTCTGATGAAGATGATTGGCATTGGAACCCTAACTTATTCTTCTCCATCTAAGATCCTTCTCGAAGATTCTCCTCCACGAATTTTTCGCTGTGGATCAGAGATCTTCCCTTGTGTTCCATGGAAAACGTTTCATCACTTCAAGTTTTTGCGTTTAGATTCTGCTCAGAACAGGACTCTTAAGCCAATTCCGGTTCGCTCTTCTTCGATTAAGGATTCTCAGGTAATTAATTATAACTCTTAGCTTTATCTTTCAATTTCCCATTGGTCTTTCGTTTGTATGTGTTCTCTCTTCTACAGTTACTTTATGCTCTGTCTTCATACAGATAATTAATTGTGTTTATAGGTGAACGAAGAAGCTCTTACAAAAAAGGTTCGTGTAAGGTTCCAATTGCGGAAAGAGTGTGTCTTTGGTGAACATTTTTTCATTCTTGGTGATGATCCTGTGTTTGGTGGCCTCTGGGATCCAGAAACTGCCTTGCCACTGAACTGGTCAGATGGGAATGTCTGGACCTTAGACCTGGTATGCATCTATGTTGTTGTTACATGTAGGTTATGTATGAGTTTTAGATACTTGAATCATTGAATGTGTGTTAGCAATTCTCTGATGTGATTTCTTCTTTCTACTTAGGATTTGCCTGTTGGAAGATTGGTTGAGTTCAAGTTCATACTAAAGGCACAGACAGGGGAGATCTTGTGGCAACCAGGTCCAAACCGGTCTCTTGAAACCTGGGAAACTAATAAAACAATCAGGATATGTGAAGACTGGGGTAATGCTGATCTCCAGATGATGATTGAGGAAGATTATGTGCCATTCAATCAAGAAGACAGTATCACTCACCCTAAACAAAGCGTGAGGGTTGACACCATTAGAGAAGAGGTGGATGAAGTGCTTGGTACTACTGTACACCAAAACTCTTCAGTACTAGTTGTAGAGAATGCAGGATACGTAAGTGATGAGTCTGCAGATATCCAAAGTGAGAAAACTATGGAATCTTCTAATGGAGCTTTGACTGCTCGGGTTGTGACCAGCGAAGCCATGTTTACCGAGGAAGAAAGTCCAGTTTTGGTCCCTGGATTGGTTTCTCTGTCTGACTTGGAAAATGAAGATATGGAAGTTATTAACGAAGGTAAAGCAGAAACGTTCCCGGAGGTAATATAACCTGATAAGTTTTTAAATTTTCATGTTTTTGTTTTTTCTATATAATCTACACACGGCTGTAGATGGTAATGAAATCTATGCATGTTGATGCTTTAAGACATCATGTTTTTTTTGTAGAATAAGACTGTTCTTGTTTCATTGATACACTGTATATTAGTTGCCCCAGTTGATTAAAAATAAAAGTTTCTTTAACTATGTCTTTAAGCTAATCTAAGACTCTGTACTTTAAGACTGTTAGTTTATTCTCCAGCAATGTGATTTTCAGCTGTAAATGGCCTTATTGTCTTATTTAATGAATGGAGAAAGCTATTTGCAGGTAGATAAGAAGCAAGAAACCAAAGGAGAAATAATCAAGAAAGAGAAAGTAAAAGCGATTTCATTATTGGACAAATCGGAGCTAGAAGCAGTGAAAAGTGTAGATCAGAGGCAATACAATTTAGTAGAGGAAGAGCAGCAGCGGCTAGAGACAGAGCCGCTTGGAACGCCGGATATGCTTTTAGAGAATGATATCCAATGGGGACGTAGAACACTTCACAAGCTTCTAAGCAACTTCAGACTTTTCTAAACTCAAAAAAAGTTTTGAGTGCATACATTCACCGGCAAAAGAGCTTCAAGAAGATGATTCTCCCATGAATTCAGACAGATAGTCAAAATTGTTCTTAAAAGGTGCGCTGCCTTCTTCTTTCTGCTCATCTTTACGTTTTGTATCTATGAGAATTGATAGTAGATTGAATTCATGTAGTGTTGTCTTTGTATATATGTATGATCAAATGGTTTTGGTAAAGACAGAGAGATGAGGAAAGAATGGAGTGCTAGTGTTAAGTACATAGGATGTATCATGTGGATCCAATTATATTGTTGTTACATAATGATGGCGATCATGATTATCATATGATTGGTCTTACCATTCCAATTTCTTACACAAATGATGATGATCATGATTATCACAATCATGTGTAAATTAATCTTTTATAGAAAATCAAGTTGTTGTACATTTCTTTTATGGTTTATCAGTTTTGAACTTGTGGTGCTCTTCGAGAAGGGCCAAGGTGCCAACGCCGTACGTTTAGGAGCACCTCCTTTTTTTCCTTAAAACATTTTTGTAAACCTCGAGGAGTGTCATGTTCAATTTAAGCCCAATATATAATCGAAATATCCATAAAACCATATGCAGTATGTTGTTGGCAGAATTCAGTGGGTAGCGGCGATAAATTATTAGATTGTACCAATTCTTCAATCAAATTACAAACGACCCCTGTAGGAAACATAAGGTGATTTATAAAATGAACCAGGTAAATGTAATGTAATTTGTGAAATTACGAGGACTATGGGTATTGTGAAGTTTGGTTTAGCCATACAGTATTGAGGCTATGAGCTACAAACTAAAGGATTCTAAACCAAACTACATAAATCCCTTGTAATGCTGCTCTTAAGAACCAACAACAACAACAAAAAAAACCATCATCTTATACTAAAAATAATATACAATCACCTATACATAACATAAACCTAATTCAGGTGGAGCCTTGGGTGCAAGGTTTCATATTCACCTTCTCAAAACTCTATAGTAACCAAAACAACAAGAGTCATGAGACTAGCTCCTTAAGGGGATAGGCTATATGTTTTAATAATCAAAAAGTCCCTTATTTGGCACTTCGTTACCTTTTAGATCTTTGCCTTTTTTGGTTTCTCACACTGGTAAGGAATATTTACCTTATGTCTTCTTCCACAAATTTGGCATTGGCGACAAAAATCACAACTCAGGAATGTTTTCTTTAGGTGCTTTCTCTTCAAGTCCTTCATTTGGTACGACTTCATCGCTTTCCCACAAAAATCCATTCTCATCATTTCTTGGATCTTTCTCTGTTTCTTTAGATAGAGGTGATACATGTGCAACATACTTTTCTGCATAAAGCAACACAAAGAGAATTGACCAATCTGTAACCAAATGTACTCGCTACACAGAAGACAAAAAACAAGTGGTGAATAGATCCACAAATAATGCCCAAGAAGAAATTTTACCAGCCAAACTTCGAAGAGCATTCTCAGCCGCTTGTTGATGTGCATCTTTCTTAGTTTTTGCCATCCCAATGCCTATCTTCTCACCCGTGAACAAAACCTACGTAAATTAACAAGAACAATTAAAAACAAAAAAGGAAAGTGAAGTTAACATGAGACAAAGATGCTTAAACAAACTGATCCAGCTTACCTCAACCGAAAACTGTAACTCTTTGTTGGTACTCATCACAGTCCTAAATTCCACCTGCAAAATTGTAAATGAATTAGTCAAAATCCATGAAAAAAGGATAAGCAATAGATTCCGTGGTTATGTGAGTATGCACCTTTGAACCGCATCTTCTTCCAATCTCTTGCAGCGCACTCACAAATAAATGAGACTGCCCGCCATTATTCTTTCCACCATCTGTATGATGTTCTCTACCATTTGATACCAAATGACTCTGGGATAATCCACCCTCTGCAAATAGTTTGAACAAGTGCTAATATTAAAAGGTATTATTCCACCTTGTTATGACAAATTCAGCAAGTAGACTTATAAATCAGGTGTGGAAATTATCTTATCCTAAATCAATATCTAAGAGCAGTACACTGAAAACAAGCGGAGGCGACAAATTCAACAATCTACTATACCTTAGTATCAGCTTGACTACATTAGTGTTGAAACTATAACATACCTGTTGTTTGACGTGAAGGATTTTGCCTTTTCAGGTCATCATCCGTTGATACCTGCATGAAAATTCTCAGACCGTAGATACTCATACTTTGAAGTCAAAAGAGAGATACTTGGAATGCAAAACTAACCTCTTCACTCCTCAAGTGAGAAGGGTGTGTGAATGAAGCAACAGGAGCAGAACCTGGTATTCCATGAGGAAATTGACTTGGATAAACTCCTGAAGGTCGACCAGGAAAAGAAGGTCTATTCTCATCATCCACCAACCAACCACCCTGAGAATGCATAGAAGACGAAGGTGGCTGCATAGGAATTTTAGCCAGAATGGGCGGTTGATTAAAGTTTTGGTTCCTTATATCGACACCAGGCCTCATCATAAGGGGTCTTCCACAATCAGAAAAAGTGAAGCCATCCCGTCTAGGAGCTCCAAGCAAACTAGGTTCTAGATTGTGATTGACGACAAAACATAAAGAATCTCAGAAACAAACATTATAGTGCAATATAACTGTACAATTCAAAATTCGAAGTTATATAAAGTCAAAAGTTCGTACTATGCGAAGGTAACAATGCTGCTGCAGTTGTCGTGCTAGAGTTATTTGGTATAACTGCTATCTGCGGCTTGGGGGTTTCAGGTTTCTGCTCAGCGTTACTTGTGGCAGGAAGAGTAGAATGATCGGCTGCAGCCTTCTCACCAAGAAATTAAAAAGTCAATTTTAAATCAGATTACAACAGGAAATAAAGTTTTGCACCAAAACATATTTTTTTACTTAAAGATCGCCATATCCCAAATTTTGTATCTACTTTTCTTATATTATTTTACTGACCGCTTGATTTAGTCTGCGTTCCACTTCACCCCCACACATTCCTTCCATCATTGGAGGAGCTGTTATATTCCCATTTGCGGCAAAGCCAGGATCCTACAGACAGATATAACTAGATTGCATATTGTAGTTGGGGCAAGAATTTTGTGCAATCAATTAACAATGATAAAATTCTAACTGCAGATACCTCTATAACGACATAGTTGCTCACATCCGGTGGTGGAGGTAAATTTTTTACATCATCTTCATAGTAAACCAAAGATATACTATTCATCAAACTCTCATCAAATTCCCTGCCATAAATGTCGGGAAGTAGTAAGAACAACCAGCATGATTTCATTACATAAACAAAAACAAAAACAACAATAACTTACTTGAAAAAGTAACCTCTGACATTGCATGCAACATTTCTTGCTACGCAAAGAATTGGAACGAGAAGGGCTGTCTGAGAAATGGGTATAAGAGAAAGGTTAGATACACACATGGAAAATGAAGCGATAAAGGATTGAATTCACAGCTTAACGCAAGAGTAACAACATGCCTCTGCTTGTGGAGCATAATAAGGGAGATATGCAGGGACAGCATGAACCCGTGGTTGATCCTTTTCCTCCCAAACCTTAATACGGTCATCAATGACCATTGCCATTTTTGGATGACAAACGCCACCATTGAAGACACTTAACAACGATTTCTTGGCGTCTGTAACGCAAAGGGCAAGAAATAAATTAAAAAAAATCTTGTTAGTGCGAGTTTCACAGAGAGACAGAGGCAGATAGTCGGGTCCTTAATACTAAAAACTAAGAGGTCAACAAATCAGATGAGGCACTAGAGAGAGGCAGAAGAGGCAAACTATATATAACAATTCACCACAAAAAACAGTAATGAAAGAGATAACTAAACAGAACTCAGAAAGCTACATCAATGGGAGCAAAACACTTATGTACCAAAAACAAAGATCAAGGGTATCAAAGAAGCCAGAGATGGGTTTGACCTGGTTTAACGCATACAATACGATCTCGAAGCTCCTTGAGACTTATTAAATGAGCTTCCGGATCAAGAAGTCTCCACATTTCCAAAGCATAATCCCTTTCAGCCATGGTACAAACGTAAACTTCAAAACGTTTCCTAAGTTTTGCTGTCAAATAGCTTCGTAATTCCTCCCACGCTGGCCTCAGCTTTACAAGCACACTAGTGTCACGGATCTGCATCAGAAATAACCCCAGATAGGAGACAAAACTTGGTTATTCCCAAAACATAAAAACCAGATTACTCATGAATACATATATACAACTACTAACAGAGATAGATCTTCTAACCTCTGGATTAATCCTAGTAAGCACAGTATTCTTTTCCGGCAATCTAATAACGGGTCTAAAAACTTTCTCGAGACCATCAGAAGTTGGGCGGACCTCCTCAGGCTGAGCCTTTGACAAGACTCCGTTATCAAAGGCATAGTCATTATCAATATACTGCTTGAGCAGCATCCTATCATCCATATACCTTTTAAGTTCAGCAGACATTCCATTAATCCTGACAGGATCAATCTCTCGTGAAATCCAAGCTTTGAGAGCCTCGATCCTATCCTCAAATGACTTCATGGTGTTTGCAACAATCAAAGTTTCATCGAGATCAAACACAATTGACAGACACCGAGTATTGAGCATCTTTAAACAGGAATCATAAAGACCTGAAGGAACCGAGAAACACCAAAAGCACGGGAACTTCTTCTCCTTACTTGGCATAGCCACTAAATGAATCTCCTCATCTCCGAGCAAAACCACAGCAGTCTGTGTAAATCACCAAAAATCATCAAAAATTCAAAGCTACCGACCAAAATCGGAAAAAATCGAAAAACATACCTTCAATTCATGGAAACAGAGAGCGTGAAGATGCATTAACTCTGGAGGTTTGACCGGAGCAGATGACTCAAGCTTGCATCTAACGGAAAAAGAAGCAATCGTCTGAAGAATCGCGAGGGGAAGACACCTCTCGCCAGGGGGAGATAGATGGTGGATTCGAATCTCATCGTTAGGGAATCGGAATTCATGACCTGAAGAAGAGACATCAAGTTCTCCCAAACGCAAATCCCCGTTATAAACCACAGATTTATGACCTAAACGATTCATCGTTCAAAATTTCGTCAATTCGGACTTTGTGAAGAACGAATCACTCTAAGGTAGTGAAAAGTAACAGTTTCCTCAGAAAAATGCGTGACAAAAAATATTGCAGATTCAACTTCTCTCTATTTCGCTACTCTCTTTTTTTCTCCGCTAAAGAGGGTTTTTCTGGCTCTAAGATATTTTTATAGGCGAGAGAGATGAAGGGGTTTTCATGTAAAATTACAAAGATACCTGAGACTTCTTTACACGTGGCGTTAGATGCGTTATCCTGTTTCTACCAGCATCGCATGTCAGCCGTTAATTTAATCGTTCTCAATTAATCGAATTAAAATATAAAATTATTATTTTTGTTGCTTAAGAAACAGAGAGACAACTTTTGTTGACTTCGAATGTATGTGATCATTGTTTTTTTACAACTATAATAGTAAAATGTGGAACCGTACTAAGTATTTTGATTTAGATTACTTTAAACAAAAACAAAGTAAACAAAACAGAAAAACACAGATTAAGTTTGTGAGTTGTGAGTAACAATTACGACAACACTACATACAGTTTGTATCATTATTATCAAGAGACAGTATTTTTAGGTCCAAAATTAATTAATATAGTAATATACAAACCAAAATTCATGGGCATTCTAGTACTTGAGTACTTGAGCCTCTAATAAGACCTGCCTGATGATCATTAGTATCTTTCTACACCAAGACAGAGATTCATGGGTTACTTTAAGAGTAACTGATGTCGCTCAGATTGTCGTCGCTACCGTCTAAGCACAAAATGTTGACACTCGATTCCGAGCTCCCGCTGCTGCTCACCGGCCGGTTTCTACATGATCTCACACTGTACGATGACGTCGCCCGTGCTTTCGTCACTGACGGTCGGAAATTACCCGCCATGCTTCCTCGTCTAACATCCTACTATCACATAGAGACACCATTACAAAAGTACTCTCGAAGAAATGTTCGAAAGTTGAAAAGTCGTCTAAACAATACATCATGCATGGTTGATATATGTCCCTTTTTAATATCATTTCATTTCATAACATATATGTTACCGTACCATGTCCATGGAGCTTTTAGATAGGTTTCTCCCAAACCCAAAACCATCAGATCCCGAGCTCGACTTCCCAGCGTAGGAGCCACCATCACCATCAAGTCCTCTGCCTCTGGTTTCTGTCACTCGTGGTGGAGCAAGTTTTCTCACATTTACAACTCTCTCGATCTTTTGATTCCCCTTAGCTACATGACTTGTCAATCCACCATCATCGTTCTTAGTCTTTGCTCGTCGTCCACGTGACAAAGGAACAGCACCGTTTACGTTTCCACTCGGAGCACTGTTCGGAGCCCGGCTTCTCGAAGGCGAACAAGACTGTCTCCTTGAAACCTCGCGTTCTATGGACGCTGATCTTGAACTATTAGACGCACCAAATGCTCTGCTTCTGACACTTGAAGCGGTTTGTGGCCTATCCGGTAACTTAGTTCTAAGATTCGATGGCGCTTCTAGAGAAAATCCAGGCATCTCGTAAGGTTCCCATGGCCTTGATCTCACGATCGGAGAAGCTCCTTGTGACAAGGCCGGTTTACTCACCGGTTTAGTTCTCAATACAGTCGATGAACCTGACGGAGTAGATGGACGGCGAGTTGGAGTGTTTGACCTCGATCCCGGTTTTGAATTAGGCGCCGACATCGGCCGGTTATTGGATCGAGTAGAGGTGGCTGAACTAGTAGTTTGTTGGCCGGTTGAGGTGGCGGGCCTGGTGGCACGTGCAGCGGTTAAGTTAACACGTGAGGTTCCAGAGCTTGAAGAAGGTCTTCTGGTCGTTGAGCTTGAGCTACTAGTAGCAGAATACGAGGTTAATGAGCCACGTGCAGATGTTGAGGTGGCACTTGAGGTTGGCGTTGATGGCCTTTTGGCTGGAGTAGACCTTCTGGATGGTGAGGAAGGTCTACTGGTTGACCTTGAGCTACTAGAGGACGATGGTCTTCTGATTACAGAAACAGAGGAGGAATTGTGTAACGACGTCTTTTGGGTCTTGGGTGGTACGTTGTCCCTCTCTTCTTTGCTGTAGTTCTCTAACTGTACGTAGAAAAAAAAAACAAACAATGAGAGATGATGAAGAAGAGTACTGTACCGCAAAATCGCAAATCCAAGAGAATGGCGAGACCATGAGACATATATACTGAGTCCGTACCCTAGATATAAGAGTCATCCGGTCTTCGTAGGGTGAGTCGAGTTGGTTCGTTACGCTTCTAGTCGGTGAGCCTGGCGGCGTAACCAGCCTGGTCCGGAACAATATGAACAATCAACAAATATATAAATCGATTTTTGCTGATAATTGTC
The DNA here is from genome assembly GCF_000633955.1 of Camelina sativa. Lineage (NCBI taxonomy): Eukaryota > Viridiplantae > Streptophyta > Magnoliopsida > Brassicales > Brassicaceae > Camelina > Camelina sativa. The sequence continues at coordinate 27,355,972 of NC_025692.1, forward strand.
TAACTCATGGCTGTATTTGAGACATGCCAATTGGAACATTGACAAAAGGGCGAAGTTTAGAAAATAATTTTAAACTAAAACTAATTAAGGTTGTAATTAAGATATATAAACATAAGGAAAAGTGATCGAAAAGTTTGTTTTATGCAACGGTTATTTCATGCAAAAGGACTTTTTAGGCACGAGAACTTCAAAACCATAAGTGAGACGTTTTAGAATGCGTACAAATCAGCTGAACAAGACCAGACATCAGAGATCACACACTAGAGTTTAGCAAGAATGTCTTAGAAAATTGATCAAATTCACTTTCCAAGTACAAATATTTTAATGCAAAATGTAACCAAAAAAAAAAGGAAATGTTTACAAGGAAATTTAAATTTTATAAAAATCATGATCAGACTTTGAGAAATCATAAACACAATTAAAGGGAGGGGGGATATTACGTACCATTCATAATCGGACTTCTCGTTCTCGGAGTAAAGGAAGTTATCGGCGGCGGTTGTTCGGAGAGAGTACTGTCGGGAGGACATCGCCGTCGTCCGGCTACTTTTATGATCAGATCCTGCCAAAAAGAAATAAAAAATCCAACAACGTATTAACACATAAACAAATATACAGTATTGGACCTAGCTATTGTTATATATACGAACACGAACCCATTAGAAGCATAGGTCGGTGACCTTTCTCGTGACGACGCATCTCCAGGAACAAAATAAGCTCTTCATCTTCGTCTTGGGTCAACATTATAGGACATTTTTAAATTGAACTCTTGATGATGGAAGAGAGTGGTGAAGATGTTCTTTTCCGTGTTTTTTCTTCTTTTTTATTTAAAAATGTCAGATTTCATAATAAACTGTAAACAACCTACAAATGATATATAAGAAAGTAATATTTATTATTCTATTTTTAAAATAAAGAAAGTAATATTGTCTCTAGTTATATTGATGTATTTTGGCTATTATCAAGATTTTTCTACTTCGACAGCTAAATATTAAGAGTTTTTTTTTTGTCAACGATATTATTACAGTTGGTATGTTATATCTTTATTATTATTTACAAAAAAGGCAAATACATTATTACTTCTCAATCTACAGTACATTTCTGGAATAAATGGTAATGATGTTATTAAATTTGATTAGATATTATTAAAAGCATAAAATTAATTAATTATATATTTAGAAGGAAAAAAATGCAAAGATGGAAAAAACGAAGAAAACTGCGGATAACACAGAGCAAGAGGATATATCATCAAATATTTTATAATAAGATATACAAAACAAAATTAAAGAATCACCAACCACGTCCCATGCCTACGTCCAATATTGAATTAGTTTTTATTTTCAATATATAATTGTTGTCGAGATAAATGTGAATCTTCCTTATATAAGTTTAAGGAATATTGATGTATATCTACTGGTTTGTATATAAGGGAAAGTCTCACAAGTCGTTCAAATAATTTATGTTCT
>NC_025692.1:27358510-27377812 GCF_000633955.1 Camelina sativa
GGAAGAGGATGAAAGAATGTGGATCCATATGGATCTCGTGGTAGAGATACTCTCAAGGATGCCCGTGAAGAGCCTTATGAAGTTTAAGTGTTTATCGAAAGAGTTTTCAAGGATAATTCATAGTCGAAACTTTGTCGACTCATGCTTGTCTTGTTCCTCGAGTCGGTCACGTCTCTTTTTTTTTTTCCACAACTTTAAAACTAACACGCTTGTTTTCTTCTCAGCGCCTCATCGATCGACTTGTGCTATAGCCCCAACCCGACATGATATGATATTCCGTGGAGGAGTTGATGTATCTTTCACGTCTCCTCCGGTCCGAGGTTTGATGTTGTGCGCTATTGGACATAATCAACTTTTTATATGTAACCCGGCCACGAGACAAACCCTAAGCTTACCTCAAAACCTAATGTTGGTGGAAAGAGACAACTTGACAGAGTTACTGGTTTTAGGATACGACCCAATATTTGATCAGTTCAAAGTATTGTGCATATGGGAATACCGAAATGCACGCCCAAGTACGTATCTGCAGTTTTGGGTTTTGACGGTGGGACAAGATGGTAACATGTGGAGAAAGATACAAGGCATGCCTCCTCATCTTTATCCCGTTACGTATGCATGCCATGGTGGTATATGCATAAATGGCGTTTTATACTTTAAAGCTTACTCATGGACCCCAAGTCGTCACCATCTTACTTTCACTAAGCATGTTGTGAGTTTTGACCTCAACACTGAAGTATTCAGTCTTGTGAAACCCAATGATCATCTCCGCTGGGTGTCCAGGCTAATAGACTTTCAAGGGAAGTTAGCTTTTATATCTCGTGTCAAAATGGACAGCACAGTTGAGTTTTGCATCTTGGAGAACAAGGAGGAATGGTCGTCGAAAGTTTTTCATTTACCTTGGACACAAAGTTACTCTAACGATTATATGAAAACTTCCGCCTCCGTGTTGGGCATTCATGACGGTGATATTGTTTTCACACCGCAAGGTGAACTTGGTTCCACATGGCATCTTAGCTTGGAGAAGAGGACTGTTAGGAAAGTCCTTTACGAAATTCCTATTACTAAACCATATCCTCTAGCTTTTTTTTTCGCAAACCATGTTGATACTACTGTATCATTGTAATTTGAGACGGTGTTTTAATGCGTTTTCAACTTCTAATTACTGCACCAGTTGCATTTAAAATTCCTTTCAACAAACATGGTTCTCTCTGGCTTGTATTTGTCGTACCCGACGTAGTCAGTGTGATCAGAGCCGTGCCATAGTGAGAGAAAAAGAAGCACTGGCTTGTGGCATCCAATTTGAAAAATTATTAAAGGACATATATTTATTAGTTGGATTATTTTAATATTAAATATAGGTTTACAACTTATAATTAATGATAAAACTTTATGCTATTCGGAGAAGCAAAATTTGGGTTTGTAGGATCCAAACATAGACTTCTAATAGTTAATTAATTAAGAAAAGGTAAAAAACAATAGTTATTTAATAATTAGTGTAAAATTAAGAGATTTGCTTTGTTGCCTCTACTAGTCTCATTACATCTTTCATTATTTTTTTAATTATTATAGTTTAGAGGGATAAAACCTTTTTTGAAAGTTTTTTTTCCCAAATTGTTTTACAGTTTCGGTTAAATAGTTCATGTTTTTTTTTTCTTATCTTATTTACTTTGTTTTTTCTTATTGTTTTTTATCCAATTCATTTTCAATTTGCAAATAGTAAATATAAATTGTAACTTTATTTTTAAAACTTGGTTAACTATTTTGTGGATAAAATGGAAAAAAATGTTTTAGAATTATTATATATCATTTGTTAATTTGTTTTTTTAAGTGAATTTTTTTTATTAACATTATTTTAATGAATTGGAGTATTTTTCTTTTAACCGCTTATGATACTCATCAATGCTGGCACGGCTTTCAGTGTGATACAGCGGTGGCATTGTATGTTGGGTAAACAACTGCCATTTTTTTGAACAAAAATGAAAAAGAAAAAAAAACAACTGCCATTTTATCCAAACGTGCAGAGCAATAAAAGATCGTACGTGTTAGCTAGTAGTATTGACTAAAAATATATCTTCCACCAAAAGATTGAAACACAATTTATTATTATTTGTGAAGAAAATATATTAACGTTTTAATCCGTGAAGATTTGGCTGGTTAATTAAAACCGGAATAGTTAGCATTTTCTTTACATATAGACTGTACGATAAAATTGAATAGTGGTCGAACGGACGAAACAGATAAATAAAAAGTACACACTTAAAGAAACAAGATTGAATAGTGGTCGATAGTGAGAGATCTCCCTCCCTGTGTGTGTAATGCTGTGTAATCTCGCCGTTATCTTAAGATTTTCTCTGTAATTGGCTAACAAAAGTTTGATTAAATTATATAACATCAGAAGGAAAAAATTAAAACAAGCAACGTTTTCGTCAGACTTAGCAATATGAAGAAAAATAAAAAAATAATATGCCTAGTTTTCTACTTCACAGTGCCCGAAGTAGTATGCCTAGTCTTTTTGTTATTATTAGCTTTCCGGCAAAATCGACCGATTCCATATTGTTGACAAAAATGTTTGACACATGTGATTTTATAGAATTTTAGGTTTATAAGACGAATGTTAGGATGGACGAGAAGTCACAACTCGTGACTTTGGTTTCTCTCCCAGGCACATGTCTCGAGACTTCTAAAAGCAGCTATCCTTTTCAAAAAAATAGATCTCACCAACTCTGTTTTCTCTAAAACAAGAAACTTTCCTTCTTTTTCCTTTGCTTTCTAGGTTCCGACCGAGTGAGGCTTCGGTGTGATAAGAAGAGCTGGTCCCCTTTTTGCACATACTCACCAATCTAATCCTTTCTTCAAGTTTACCTAGTAGTTCTCTTTTCACTTGGTATCGCCTCTCTTCTAATTAAATCTTTGATTGTTTTCCTGATGTCTCCATCAGCGAATTTTTACCTGTGTTCTTCCCCCTGTTAATCCCAATCGTACGACATCAAAAGAGTCAAAGCCAGTACAAAACATAAGGGAGTTTCTTTGTTACATTCATTATTTTCCTGGAAGACTATCCTATTCAGGCTGAGCCTTATAACTACTATATTTCGGGAGAAGGAACATATTTACCTTCCCTGTCTAGCTTTTCGCTAAGAATTATATCAGGCATTGATGGCTTCTCAAGTACAACCTGTTACTTTCCGCCATGGGCGAGACGTGGAGGAAGAGGATGACATTGTCATACTACCTGAGGTGGACAACTCAACCCTTATCGCAAGATACAAAAGAAGCCTTGTTGGTCGCATGTTCCACCAAGGTGGAAGAAGCATCTCTGCTATGGTGGCCCTCCTGCCTAAACAAAACATCTGGAATGTTGCAGGACACGTTCGAGGTATTTCTCTTGGAAAATCAAGATTTCTGTTTGATTTTGAATCTGAAAGAGACTTACAAAAAGTGTTGAATAAACGACCTTGCCACTTCAACGAGTGGTCCTTCTCCCTTGAGAGATGGGAACCTCACATCGATGATACCTTCCCAAACACCATGACTTTTTGGATTCAAACTGAAGGCATTCCCAACCTATACTGGTTGGAGACCTCTCTAAGAAATTTTGGGGACTCATTTGGAATCTGTAGGGCAGTGGATGCTCCAATGGGACGAATCCAGGTCACTGTCAGAGTGGATGAACCGTTGAGATTCCGGAAAAAAACGCAACTTCCAACTGGGGATGTTGTGTGGGTTTCCATGGTCTATGAGAAGCTTTATAGATGGTGTAAGCTTTGTCACCGGATATGCCATGAGGAGGATTCTTGCCCCTTGAAAGCTACTACCCTACATCACAATGAAAATGGCGTCAATCAACAGGAAAGATCTGCAGAATGCCGTCAGTCTACAAATGGTGGTTTCAAAACTGCTGGAGAAACGTCCCAGTCTAATGCTCGAGGCAGTAGATCCCACCCCTCTTGGTGGAGACCAGATTTGGTAAACGACAACCCCAATGACAATATATCAGAAACATACCGTCGTGAGAAGGCTGAGGGGAAGAAAAAACCTGAACAAGGACGAAGGGATGTGTGGAATAGGCTTGAAAAGGTAAAAAATGGGCCTTATCGCCCCCCTTCACAGCGACGGGAGATGTCAGCGAGACTTCCCCGCAAGGAGACCCCGATGCAAATGGAGAGTAGATTCAGAGCGGAGCCTATGTCTGGCCGTCAGCATAGGGGCACCACACAATATCGGTTCCAACTACCTAAAAAAACAGTAGAGGGAGCGGGTATGATCCTAACGGTGAGAGAGGCCGTAGAAAGAGGAGATATGAGGATACCTTTGGGATAGAACCCCGCAGAGGCGAGGTGGTGAGGAAGGATACAGCTACGACGCCTCACCATGACCGTGCCAATTCTCGGAGTAATACTAGATCCCCCGAGACGAACCCTAGCCAATCAGATTCACAAGCGACTATCTCCGACCCACAAGTCGCGAAATTCCGAGCTAAGCAGGTTATTCAGTCACCTGACCATGTTCGAGAGAGACCTTTCCGTCTTAGTCTGCAGAAGAAATCAGAGATTATAGATGTTGAGAAGGGTGATTCAGCAAAAACCAATGGGGTTAATCCTCCATCGGCAAGGAAAAGCTTACCTTTTGATTTGGGGGCTCCTTCCCAGCTCCACTCTCAATCCCCAGGGTATAAATTATCAACGGGTATACACCAAGATCTGATCGTTAAGATCAACAAAAACTGGTATCAGCAGACTGTGGAGGAGGAAGAAGCTGAACGACAAGGAACTCCTCTGGAGGATAGGTTTACCAACCTTATCCGAATAGAGGACCCGGGCTTTATCACAGACCCCCTAGAAGTTATTACTCGGGAGCCTCAAACTACAAATTCTCACCACTCGTCTGTCATAGTTGAACCAGTCCCCACAGAAACTGACGAGTTTCTTCAGGAGGTGGATAGGGATGCCATGGAGTGGGACAAGAACTATGATGATTTAGATAAAGTAGATTTGGAATGGACAGAGGAAGATGCAGATGCCTTTAGAGAGGCAGTGGCATCCGATTGGGATCCTACAAATATCGAAATAGAAGAGGAGGATCTGTTAGGAGGTGAAGTTCAAACTAACGGGGAGGAGAAGGGTGATCCGGGGACGATACCTTTGTCGGATCCCACAAATTTCGACGAGGGGAATAGCAGTCGACCTCCTCTCCCTTCTGCTGGAACAGGCCGATCAAAGGGCCTAGGCAAAAAGAAGGAGAACAAAAACAAAAAGAAAGACCAAAAAGCTAAAGATAAGGCCCAATCTGGTGGGCTTCTGGAAAACCAAGGAGCAGCTTCAAGAAAATTATTACATCTGCGATTTTCAAACTCCCCTAAGTGTTAAAGCACAAATCCGATTTCTGTGAAATTGAGGAAACCACGTCCTGGATCCACTCCGTCAGGCAGTGAGGGCAAACACCGGCACCAATCAGAGACGACATTGGGGGATCGACAAAGGAAAAATGATGTTAGAGAGGGGGAAGGTGATCCGCCCACCATCGCCAATTGATCAATTCCTCGCAGATGCAACAAGGGACGACAAAGTGTCCTCACTGTCGACTAGAAATATGCTCATCTCTAGGTTTCCTCTCTTCTCTCAGTTTACAGCTTCTGTGTGTTATCCCCTGTTTGGTACCACTATGAACATTCCGGTTTTGCTATATCCTTCTCGCTTATGCACACGGTGGACTAGATATGCAAATCGAGACTTCTCTGTCATTGGTTATGACACTCCGGTTACCTATAACCGAGATAAGTTGGTGCAATCAGTTATGTTGTTCATATACAATCGGAAGTCCACGAGATCCAAAAGGGTTGGACAACTTCCCTCTCTGGTTTTTCATGCTTCTAGGATCGACGAACGACTGGATACTTCCCTTCTCGTGGGGGCGTCTTTGGCTCTTAGTTACAGACGGTCCTTCCCAGCAGAAGAAGAAGTGTGTTGCCGCGCTTTCACGGGATGTTCTGTCCGTCCTCTTTGCCTTTGCCTGTACCGGGTTTTGGAGGTTCTCATACCTCTGGGGCAATCAGGGAGTAGTAGTCACTCTAATTACTTGTATCGGATTTGGAGAAGCTACATTAAAAAGTATGTGGCCTTGGCAGGTCATAATATTTTTAAGATTGAATGTATCCTTTCAGGTTCTTGGTTTCCAAGACTCTCGTCTTGTCCAGCGTGTGACCACCCTTTTCAGGGACCTTTGGCGCATGCACGGAATCCAAACACCGCGTTCGTTCCTTTGCAACGTCTGCGGCAATGGTTATCAAGATGGCTGACTATGAGGCAGTGGCCGGTCATCCTTCACCATGAGTGGTCTCACTTTGTGTGGCAACTCTTTACCTTTAGGACTTGGTGTCCTCTTTATGTCTCTTGTCACTTTTATGGTTTCAAGTCAAGCTTTAAAGCTTGTTTTATGTACGATTTAAGATCGTTGTTTGTAGTTTATCTTGTCCTCCTGTGTAAGCTTATTGGTGTATTTGGCTCCTTTTCAAAGGAAGCTTGTAAACCTTTAATCTAATGGAGTGTTTAGTGGNCAGAGGAATGTTAAGGTTTGACGTTTGAGACGATGGATTAGAGAAGTCGATTTTACGAGACTCGAGGGTTATTATCTAAGAACACGGCGGCAAAACAAAGAGTACAACAGACGAATTAAACATAATATATAACAAAAAAATTACAAATAAAATTTTAAATTCTTTTCCAAATTCCAGAAAGTTTTCTACATACAAGTTTTTGTAGAAACGTTGACGTGTTTATTATGTCGAAACACACTGTTCATATTTCTCATTTTAAGTATATATTATTTCATATATAAGAAATTTGGTTAGACTCGCCCGTTAACCTTGCTGGTAATTAAAAAAAAAAACAAAAAAAATCATAGACGAACACGATGATGCGTTTCCCACATTGATTTCAAGGGTTATAACTAAAAAAAAAAGTGTTTAAATAATCTGGGATTTTTAGTATTATTTGTTTGTTAAGACTTAAGACTAATAAATATGCTTTATGTTTGTTTAAGGCAATTTGGAAAAATGATTGAATCATAGCCATATACTGTATGAGGGACCACTGTATGATTTAAATGCCTGTAAAATTTGATGGCTCGAAGCCGAAAAAAAAAAAAAAATTGGTGGAAAATAAAAAAATACTCATCAAATCTATCACGAAGGGTGTCGAACCCGCATCCTTGAAGTCGCTACCCAAAGCCTTAATCCAAATAGTCTAGTGGACTTTTCACGTAAACTGGTTTTCCAAAATAAATATATATAGACAAAAATAATAAGATTCTTTAAAAAACCCTTTATAGCCCGACCTCGTATCAATCGATCTCTCTCACACTCGCTTGTGAAATCCCTAAATCTCCAAAAAAACCCTCTTCTCTTCTCTGTGTCTGAAGACGAAATACACAGTTCTTTCGATCTTTAGCAACCGTTAGCAACAGAGATTTCTTTTTCTTGAATCTTGATTCTTGATTCTTGATTCAATCCTCCCTCTATGTATATAAACCTTATTCAAAGAGCCATGACTTCTCTATCTCTTCCAATTTTGTTCTTCTTCGCATTCCCTCTTCGTCCAAAGAACAAACACCTTCCTTTACAATTCTTCTCTTCATCTTCCCTTTACCAAAGATCACGAGCACAAGAATGGTGGAGGAACAGAATGTATGGGGCTTCGGTAGCCACATCTCGGAATCGGCCTTGTTCGACTTCTTTGATAGGGGGCGAACTACATCTTTAGCGTCTGTTACGCTTCACCGAGATGCCATGAACAACTCGCTTCGCCGAGCTACTTTGATGTACGGATACAAAGACGAAGGTGCGTTGATGTGTGTCCAAGTTTATGCTTTCGGTTAACTGAGGACAATTTCTGAATTTATCGCCTTCTCCTCCATTGCGTTGCAGCTAAAGCTGTAAGTAGAGCTCTGAGTGAACTCCCCCTCGGCCTTGGAGAGATACACATGTCGTTAGAGTCTTTTCCCGAGGAGGCATGTTTCGTCTTCTTCTTTCTTTATCATTTCTTTACCCCTTACCTCTTCTTCTTTGTCTTTACCTTGCTACCTCTTCTTGTTTTCACAGGAAATCCCTGCGAGAGTGGTTAGTAATCAGATGATGACGACGGCGACGCCTTTGTAGGTTTTGCAAACCCTTCTTAATTCTTACTTCCTCTTTTCATTAGATAGGAAGAAAACAAGGAAATTTGATGATAGAATGATCCATGTAATATTGTTATCTAATCTGTTTCTCTTGGATAACATTGTGTAGAATTGTAACTGGATTACAAGCTTCTGTGCCACTACAAAGCTACCCCACGTATCAATTGTAAGATCATGCTTTTGGACTACTTGAAAGATGTTTTAATTGTAATATGAATGCCCGTTTTTAATGCATGAATGAATGATATGTCATGGCCTCATGGGTTGTTGTGAATCTAGTTTTAATAAAATCACCATTTCCGTTTTTGCAGGTTCCCAGATCATCAGAGTAATTTGCCTCGGCAAGGACCCCCTATGTCTCAAATGTAAGTATTAGGAATGCTGCTGTAACATTAGAATGATGCATGTAATGTTAGATAATCGGTTTTTGTTTGATAACATTCTCTAGAACTGGACTCTCAATTGTAAGTATTGTATTGTTAGGTAATCATGCTTTTGGGCTACTTCATAGTGTAATATGTAATGTCATGGTTGTTGTCAATCTGGTTTTGATAAAATCATCATTTATTCTGTGCTTATGTGAGGCTGGATTGATAAGATATATTGTACCTCTGTTAGCTAATCTTTTTTTGTTTGATAACATTTTGTAGAACTGGATCCCAAGGCCCTCTGCCTTTGCCATTGCAAAGCACGACATCTCACTTGTCAGTCATGTTAGGTTTTGGACTACTTGATAGATGTTGTGATGTAATGATGCCATGGGTTGTTGTTGTTAATCTGGTTTTGATAAAATCACCATTTCCGTTTTGGCAGGTTCCCAGATCATCCGAGTAATTTGCCTCGGCAAGGACCCCCTATGTCTCAAATGTAAGTATTATGAATGCATCATTCGTGTATGACTCTTTTTTTTTAAACAGTTGCTGGTTTACCAGCAAGTTAAACAGTTGTGATGTATGTTTTTGTTTTATAACGTGTTTATATGTTTTTGTTTTGCCTTTGCCATTGCAAAGCAACACATCTCAGTTGTAAGTATTGTTTTATAATGCTTTTGGACTACTTGATAGATAGTGTAATATGAATCCAGCTTTTAATACATGAATGAATGATAAGGTCAGGGTTGTTGTGGATCTGTTTGTCTTTAATCTGTGCTTATGTTCTTGGCTGTGATGCAGAAAAGTATATGTTGGGAATATTTCCAGTACCACAACTGAGGATCAATTGAGAATGGTGTTTAGTGCTCATAGACATGTGGAGAATGTATCAATAATCCGAACAGATGGTGCATTTATCAAGTTTAAGGATGTAGAGGGTGCAACGGCGGCAATCACTCATTTGAATGGTTTCAATTTTGAGGGTAGAGTGTGGCATGTCCGTTATTGGGTTAAAGATCGGCGAGAAGAGATCAGGCAAGGAATGGAGAAAAGAACAATCTGCTATGTAAGAAACTTCAAGTATGACTTACATGAAGCTGGTTTGAGAGAAATGTTCCAGCACTGCGGAGAAGTTTCTTATTGTAAGATTAGAAGAGATCCAACGGGAAAGAGTAGGGGGGACGGGTTTCTGGAGTTTACCACACCCGAAGCAGCATCAGAGGCGATGAAGTTGGATGGGAAACTCATTGTTGGTGGCAGGACTATATATGTGAAGCCTGCCAAATCAAAGGAATGAAGAGGGTCTCTTGTAAGTGACAACGGATGATGTGAAGACTTATTTTTCGTTAAAACATGTGTGTAAGGTCAAAAACAGGACATCTCGTTACAGAGAAGTAGATATTACTACAACTTCAATCCACTTTTTTTTTTTTTTTTCCTTCTGAATGTGTAAAAAGATTACACAAGAGTGGTTACATAAGTAGAGCCTTCAGTAGCATATTTGTCTTCTGAATCTTTTTACAACTTCAATCTGATTAGCCAAAAACCACTGGGATGTGTCTGCTTTGATTTTGACCATAGTTTCCAAAGCTAAAAACTGTTTGCCCTCAATAGCATATTTGTTTCTATTCTTCCATAGAATCCACATGATCCAAGGCCAAGCCTGGCGAATATGCAAAGGCACTTCTCCCCGCCATTCTTGGGATTAGGGAAGTCAGATAAAGCCAAACCTGTCTTGCTACCGAACAAAAGAAAAGGACATGGTTAATAGATTCTCCATCCAGTCCACACAGGGAACATCTTTCATCCACATTCATTCCTCTACTTGTTAGCCAATCTGCAACTGCTAATGCTCCACTCAGAGCCTTCCAAAGAAAAGTCCGGATTTTTGGGGCTGTTTGAACAGACCAAATTTGCACTTTAAGACCATTCAAAGAAGGTTGCATAGATGCTTCTTCTATGAGATCAGCTTTGTGAAAATTATAAGCGAGAGTATAACCAGTCTTAACAGAGTGAGTGCCTGACTTGCTGTGTAGCCAACACCAAAAGTCTTCATGATCAAAGGATCTCCTTGTCTGATACATCTTTGAGGAGTAATCATTCCATCCTCTTGATCATTGATCAAAACCGTGTAAGTTACTGATTTGACACATTTCATTATCACTCAATCCATTTAGAATGAAAACCCATAGCTTGAAGTAGAGCTTCAAGGTAAGCCCATTCCAGTCTGTCATACGCTTTAGACATCTACTCAGTGCTTTCTGATTCTGTGGCTTTTCATACTTTCTGATTCTGATTCTGTGCCCATTCCACTCTTTTCATACTTTCTGATTCTGTGGCTTTTCATACCTTTCTGGCACAAAAGCAGTTTGAGTGACAGGCACTAACTCTGGAAGATACGTCTGAATCCTTTTAACCAAAATCTTGGAAATGATTTTGTAAAGAACCGAGCACAAACTAATAGGTCTCAGATCTGACATCCTCACTGGGTCTACTATCTTTGGGATTAAACATATGTAGTTCCTTTCTGAAGGGAAATTTCCTGTGAGAAAGAAATTTTCTATCTCCAAAGTGACTTGCTCTCCAATGATGTCCCAGTAACTCTGAAAAAACAGCCCCGTCATTCCATATGCCCCAGGGGCTTTTTCTGGCTTGATGGAGAAAACAGCTTCCTTTATCTCCTCTTTCTTTACCCTTCTAGTTAGATCATCATGTATCGCAGGAGAGACACTCGGGGTAAAGCCAGAAAAAATATCTAGGAAGTTATCTTGGTTTGTAGAAGAAAACAATTCTCTGAAATAGGCTACAGCCACCTCTCCTTTTGCAGCTTCTGATCTCTGTTCATTTCCATTCACATCGAGCAATCTATCCAGCCTTTTTCTAGACCTATCAGCTTAAGCATGAAAAAATTTAGTATATTTATCTCCATCCTTCATCCATTTGTCTCTGCTTTTTTGACTCCAGTAGGTCTGTTCTTCTTTGTAAGCGACTATCAACTCCCTTTTTAACCTCATAACTTGATGTCCACAAGGAGGATGAGCTGATTGCTCTGATTCTAAGGCAATCTGAATCTGATTTATTTTATCCAGAGCATTGGCATTGTTCTGCTTTTTCCATCTACTCAGTGCTTTCCTACAAAACCTCAATCTCTCTGATGTCTTCCTTCCTCTATTAGAAACTCGTTGATTCCAAGCCAGACTAACAGCTTCTTTCACTCCAGCCTTTGCCAAAAACCTTCTGTCGAATCTAAACTGACCTCTGTAAGAGTCTCAGAAGACTTACAAAAACCGGTCTATGGTCAGATCCTCTTTTCTCTAGAAAGGATTGATTTGAAACTGGAAACTGCTTGTACCAATCTTTGTTGCCAAAACATCTGTCAAGCTTGCATTGAATCCAAGACTGACCTCTCATGCCTCCCCACGTAAAACTATTCCCATGGCTACTTAGCTCAGCCATTCCACAAGCTTTCAATATCTACAAAAGGTTGGAAGGAACTGTTGCTTCTTCTAGGGCCACCCAATTTTTCTCCATTATGGAGAATCTCATTAAGTCTCCTAGCATGCACCAACTACTCTTCCTCTGTGATCCAATCCTACTCAGTCTTTCCCAAACTTCTGATCTAAACTAGCCAGCCGGATGCCCATATATACAAGACACAAAAAAACTTAGCATCTTCAAACTGGATCTGCAGGTCAAGTATGTTATTATTTACAAAAGTTAAAACCACCTTGAACACTGCTCTTCCAAAACAGAGTCAGTCCACCACTCAACCCTTCAGGCTCCACTGTGTAAACTCTATCATAACCAAGCCACCCTTGCAAATCTACTAGCACATTTCGACAATTTTTAGGTTCCATCAGAAACAAAATCTCAGGAAATTGTTCTTCTTTGCTGCTTTAGAAATATACACAATTTCCTTGTCAGCTTTCCTTTTCTCAACTTGACCTTCATTCAGACCCACTGATTTAGTAGCTTCAGCAATAGAGGAACACTTACTTTGGAGTACGTTTACTAATGTAAGGTCTCCTCCTTTGACTTTTCTTTATAGGTTTGATCCCGGAAGAAGTAGCTTCAGAGAAACCACCTCTATTCAGCCGTTGAATCAAACTTAAAATGAGGTATTAAAGCTTGAGATAACGCATCCCCAATGACATGAGAGGAATAGAGGTTCCCCTGTGAACAACTTCTTTTTTCCTCTTCTCTGATAGTTGAGTCCATGAGTTTTAATCCTGTGTCATGAGCTGGAGCAGATTTTGTAGAGGACGATGTGGAATCATAATCGAATACACTCCCCTTGTCTTTGTTAAAATCCCGAGAAATGATTGAAAGGGGTTCTAGTGGCAGAATTGTTTTTTTTTTTGTGCTATAGGGTCCTTCTCCACTTCTGCAACCGACTTCTTAACTTTATCTTCTCACAGTCTCCTTTCTTCTCAGTTTGCAATAAGCAAATACTGTCTCATACTCTCCAACACATCCGATGCAGTTCTGAGTCTTCCATTCGCAATATTGATTCCGACTTGATCCTCTCTGAGCACACCAAATAAGGGATTAGTTTCAGAAATAATCTGGATCCTTTTGGGAGGGATAGAAAACCCAGTCAGAACTGTTTTTCAAATAGATTACCTTCGATCTTCTCAAAGGTTTTGAGACATCAAACCGGACTTTGACCCTAACAAAATCCCTACTTAGCGGTTTGTCTGGATCAAACGCCACTTCCATCACTTGCCACAAAAGGAATGAACTGGAGAAAAATCGCCAAAGCCCATTCGTCAAAGGTATGGACTCCTTTCTCCAGGATCTCCACTAAGTCATGTTCATGCTTGACGATGAACTTAAAAATCTTTCATCTGATAGAGCAACTCGACGGATCCTATCGTATTTTTGCCACTTCCGAGGCATATGGAGAATCAATCGGGTCATGCTTTGACAGTCCGGGTTGAGCAATATTCCGACACGAAAAGCCCAAATAAGCACAAAGAGTATTTTCTATATATATATATATATAAATAAATAAAAGGGCACGACTTTGCTTAATCTCTTATAATCTCCTTAGCCCATCATCATCGCCTCTTCCTAGGTTTCGATAAAGTTTTTAGTTCTGATTTCGTTTCGCTCATTCATTCCTGATTCTCCTACTGCCTAGAATTTCCTCGGATAAAACAAAATTGTATCCATTTCTTTGCAATTGGGATTTTTGTTTTTGCGATTGACATTTGAATGATAGCTGCGATGGACCTAAATGCTTCACCCCAACCCGAAGAAGACGATGAACCCTTTAAGAGACGTCATGAAGATCGAATTGAATCTGCAGTTGAGATCGCAAGACGGGTACTTTACAGATACCCAAATCCATTTATTATCACAGCCACACTAACATTAGACTCTCTATTTCTAATAGATTACGTTGTTATCTTTTGGTGTGATCATAGGAGCGTGAAGAACGAAAGAAACGAATGAGATTTGACAGGCCAACCCGAAACTCTCAGCCTGTCTTCCGTGATCAGTCTTATCACAACAGAGATACTAGAGTCTATGACCAAACCAAGATCCCTCAAGGTTTTCATTGTTACAGCTTCTGTTACTAACTCGAACGTTAATACTAGGTTCATTGGTTTCATAAAAGTATGCTTTTTTTTTTGCAATACAGGTTGGCTAGATTGTCCTGGTTTTGGTCTAGATTTAGGATGCATTATTCCTTCAAAGGTTCCTCTTAGTGAATCTTACAACGAACATGTTCCTCCTGGCAAAAGATACTCTTTTAAACAAGTGGTCCGTAACCAGAGAATTAATGGACGAAAGGTATGTTTTTGATTTTGTTTTTGTTTCTTTTCCCTTTAACATGTATCAATCTTTTGTTTCTTTGCTATGCAACTCTCTAAAGTAATGGGGGTTTTTATTTTTCAGCTTGGTCTAGTGATTGATCTAACTAATACTACTCGTTACTATCCTACATTAGAATTAAAGAAGGATGGCATCAAGCATGTTAAGGTGAGTAGTTGAATACATTTTGTTTTTGTTGTTTGTATCATCTGCACCAGCATAATTAGTTGATTGCTTTATCTTCTTTTTCTTGTTGTAGATTGCCTGCAGGGGTCGTGATGCTGTGCCAGATAACGTTTCTGTAAACAACTTCGTCAACGAGGTACTTGTTTCCTAAGTTCAGTTATCTTCTTGACTGACAAAAAGAAAAGTCAATTCACTTAAAGTATATTATCGAGTTTGAATTGATGCCCAAACTTATCTACTGTTGGTAGCTCATTTGAGGATACTGTCTTCAGGTTATTCATTTCATCCTTAATCAAAAACACACAAAGAAATATATCCTCGTCCACTGTACTCATGGGCATAATCGGACAGGGTTTATGATTGTTCATTATCTTATGCGCTCTACGCCTACGATGAACGTTACACAGGTTCAATTCTTTCTTTCACATTTGTACTTGTGCATTAGTTGTATTGATCCTGTTTAGAATTTGAGGTTCTTACATCTGTGTGGCCTTTGACAGGCATTGAAAATGTTTTCTGATGCCCGCCCACCTGGGATTTATAAAGCGGATTATATTGATGCTTTATACACTTTTTATCACGAAATAAAGCCTGAGAGTGTTACTTGCCCACCAACTCCTGAATGGAAGAGGTCTACCGAGCTTGATCTTAATGGTGAAGCTGTTCAAGATGATGATGATGATGATACTCCGCCTGACCCTGTTCAAGTAAGCGTGGTGCAAACGAGTGGTTATTGTTTATTAAGATCTTGAGTTTAACACTCATTTACAGAAATATCCGTTAGAAGGAATATCCTGCATGCATTGTTAAGCTCTTGCACTTGTTAAAACAGATCTCAGAATCTTATTGCAGCTTCATTACTATTGTTTCTAGGTCATTTATTTACTTCTTGATCCTGGAAAATAACGGTATCGTCTAAAAAAGATAAACTGTTCTTAAGATTATCTTTGTGTGCATATTGATGGGTGCAGTTGAGTCTTTCATAGCTATAAAGTGTCGATCTCATATTGCTTGAGTTATCTAATGGGTCTGTTGCTGATCTTGTCTTTCTTTACTGTTTCATTGTTTCAGGAAATCAATCAGGAGAATGTGAAGATGTCGAATGATGACATTTTGGGTGATGAAATACCCCATTATCAGGAGGAAGCTTACCGGCAATTCTGTTATAAGATGCTTATGATGAATACCGGGGTATGAGTTTGAACTGCTTATTTGTTATTCTTAGTTTTTCTCTCTATATACTCTCTTATGGAATATTATAATGTTTAGCCTAATGTTGTTTCATGTGTGTATACTTCGTTATAATTCATGCTAAATGTTTGTTGAGACTAATGCAATAATAGAAAGCTTCAGTGAGTATTATAATGTGATCTTTAATCATATAATGGATTAAAACTTCTCTGATCCAGGGAAGAGGATGTATGCAGTTCCCAGGTTCGCACCCTGTATCTTTAGACAGGTATGACTCTCTTCTCTACTTTTGGTATTGCATACAAAGAGGATTTAGCAAGTTTATGTTCTGAATTTCAGAGGTTCATTAGTCGTAGTTTCTCAATGTAGTTAAATCTTACGGTTTTTGCATACACAGGGAGAGTTTACAACTTTTGAGGCAGCGATATTATTATGCAACATGGAAGGCAGATGGAACACGTTATATGATGCTCTTAACTATAGATGGGTGCTACCTGATAGATAGGAGCTTTAAGTTTCGGAGGGTACAGATGCGTTTTCCCTGTAAGCACTCAAATGGAGTGAGTAGTTTTCTGTCATTGCTTTTAGGCCTTCTGTGTCGATATCTAAAACCTGTGAAATCCCTGACATATTTGGTTTTCGGTGGTAGGGGATGTCTGATAAAGTGCATCACTACACTTTGCTTGATGGAGAGATGGTCATAGATACCCCGACAGGTGAACAAGCGAGGAGGAGGTACCTCGTATATGATATGGTAGCAATCAACGGCGAATCAGTCGTAGAGGTTGGTACTGTCGTTCCCTTATTATTATTTTCCTTGGAATGAGTTCATTATCACGTGAACTTAGCATTCAGTATTTATCTAACCGAGACTATGTCCGAGGTTGTTTTCCAATATGCCTCTGTCGTTTTTACTTAGTATCAACCATTGTCACGTATTATAGATACTAAAGATAACTTACAGTTGATTTAAACATGTACCAGCGGACTTTTTGTGAGAGATGGAACATGTTTGTGCGTGAGGTGATCGGACCTCGTGGAGCTGAGAAGCTTAGAAGTCATTGCTACAGATATGACCTTGAGCCTTTTGCGGTGAGTTGCATTCTCTGTCCCACTCCATATTTTCCTTCTCCTTTGTATAAATTGTTGGTAAAATTATTGTTGTTGCCCAGGTACGGATGAAGGGTTTTTGGTTACTTTCTACTGTTGAGAAGCTTTTGAAGACTACCATTCCATCGCTTTCGCATGAAGCAGATGGTCTGATATTTCAGGTAACCAAGGGATGTTTATATTCTAGGTCTGAGTAGATATTTGTTCTTGGGATGCAGACGGATACAATTTCATGAGATTAGTATTATCTTTTTCTTGGAGAAAGTAGGAAGATTGCATTACTTGAGCTTGACTTGCATTTGGTTTTATGGAGTATTAGGGTTGGGACGATCCTTATGTTCCACGAACTCATAAAGGTCTATTGAAGTGGAAGTATGCAGAAATGAACTCAGTAGACTTTCTGTTCGAGATGGGTGAGGAAGAGGGGCGTGGTTTCCTCTTCTTGCATGAAAGAGGGAAGAAAAAGCTTATGGAAGGATACGTGGTTGAGTTTAGAGATGATTCGGACTTGTCAAGTTACAATGGGAAGATTGTAGAGTGTTCATGGGATAAGGATAAAAAAGTTTGGGTTAGCATGCGGATCAGAGTTGACAAAACGACACCAAATGATATCAACACTGCTCGGAAGGTCAGTTGAATGGGTTAAATTTAATGTATCGCTTTTGTCAAATGGACTCCCTATATGATTATTTCTCAGCAAAAAATGTGATGTTGTTTACTTGTGTTGTGAAAACAAAATAGGTGATAAAGAGTATAAATGATAACATCACTGAGGAGGTGTTGCTTCAGGAGATAAAAGAGATCATCCGTCTCCCAATGTACGCTGACCGCATACGAAACGATAGTCAGGTCGCACGCCGCAAGTAGAGATACTATATCCTTGGTGTTGCTTTTACAATCGTAGAACTAATTTAATAATGCATGGTTTTGGGGAACATTGGTTAACAGGTTTTACTTCTCTCATACGTTATAGTATAGCTAAATCAATTTGTTTTGTTTTGTTTTAGTCAATAACCAAATCCATCAATCCAGGTAGTTTATATCTACAATACTTTCCCAACAACAACAACAAAAAAAAAAGTGTTTCTTTTATTCCTGAAATAATGAGCAAAGGAGGGTATTTACAAAAGTAAAGAGTAAAAGATGTTAATGCAAGGATACAAATTTCTAAATCTGAATCGTTCTGCTATACCTCAAACATGGGAACTCTACCAATAGCATTCACAAGGCTTTGCGGTTTGCATGCTTGCCGCGACGTACATTGGAAGACGGATAATCTCTCTGATCTCGTCCAGCAAAACCTCCTCCGTGATGTTGTCATTTATGCTTTTTTTCACACTAAAAGCGGTTTTGGTGTCATTTGGTGTATCTTTGTCAACTCTGATCCGCATGCCAAGCCATACTTTCTTCTCCTTATCCCATGAACACTCTACAATAACTGGCCGGGTTCTTCCAACAATCACCGCTAAACTCAACCGAATAGCCTTCCATAAGCTTCTTCCTCCCACAATCATGCAAGAAGAGCCTTGGGTGCCCATCCTTGGTCATCTCAACCAGAAAGTCCACCGAATTCTTTTCTGGATACTTCCACTTCAGTAGATAACCATTGGCTCCGTATATATAAGGATCGTCCCAACCTTGGAATATTATGCCGTCCGCTTCATGCGAAAGCGAGGGAATCAACTCCTTGAAAACCTTATCCAGAGCAGAGAGTAGACAAAAAACCTTAATCCGTACACCAAAAGGCTCCAGCTCGTATCTGTACCCATGATTTGTCAACTTCCTCTCATCATTACGGGGTTTGATCACATGTCTTTCGATTATATTCCATCTTTCGGAGAAAGGCTGATTTATTACTGACTCCCCGTTGATTGCTACCAAGTCATACACGAGGTACCTCCTCACCTGGCGTCCATCGGGAAGTGTATCCACAACCATCTCTCCATCAAGCAACGTTTTATGATGCACTTCGTGATAATCACTACGAGGGAACCGCATATTTACCTTTCTAAATCTAAACTTCCTGTTGATCAGATAACACCCTTCTTTAGTCAAGAGCATCATATACCGCGTTCCATCTGCCTTCCATGTCGCGTAATAGTACCGCTGCCTCAAGAGTCGCAGCTTTTCCCAGCCTAAGGATACAGGGTGCGAGCCAGGGAAGTACTTATATAATCCTCCACTTGTTGAATCGATGTTTTTTTTTTGTTGGTAAAATGCTGAATCGATGTTAAGCATCTCATAACAGAATTTCTGGTACTCTACCTCCTGGTCTGAGGGTATGTCATCCCCTAAAATGTCATCATCGTGGAGATCAAGCCTCTTCCATTCAGGAGTGGGTGGGCAAATATAACTCCCAGGCTTCACTTCTTGATAAAAAGTGTAGAGAGCGTCAATGTAATCTGGTTTGTAGATACCGGGCGGGCGGGCATCGGAAAAGGTTTTCAACGCC
>NC_025692.1:27379226-27387467 GCF_000633955.1 Camelina sativa
AATGGACGTTAGTAGAGATGGAGCTAAAGGAGGTCTAGCTCTCTCACAAGAAAGTCAGGAAACGGAAGTTAAGGCTTTCGGGATTTCTGAAGCTAAAACACAGTTCATCAAAGGTTTGGTATCTAAAGGAGAGGTGGTCTTGAACAAGATACTAACTACTATTCATCCAACAGATTTTAAGACTCAAGCAGTACCTGGAAAGGATTTTCAAGTCTGCTATGATCTCCTTAACATCGCTTGAAAGGCAACACAGCTCCAGGTAACGCCACTATCGACATTGTAGGCTGGCAGGAGGAAGAGAAAAAGGAAACAAGTCAGCTTTGGGAAATAAATAAAAATTATGTCGATAAAGAGAGATTAGGAGGGTTGAGGGAGTTACATGTAGGCACCTGGAATTAATGTGAAGAGAATTATATTCCAGGTGGAGCTGTTGGGAAAAATTCAAGAAAAAAGGACAGTTAGTTAAGTTCTTGAATTTTTTGTAAGTATCGAATCAGGAGAGAGTGATTCAGGATCAGAGAAGTTGGTAACCTGTGGAGAATCAGTTGTCGAGAGTTGGAGACTGATTCCAGGTGGAGGTTCTGTGATGAAAATTCAGGAAATCCAAGTTAAGATTTTGGTGGCTCAAAAGAAAATAAAAANGTTCAACAACAACCAGGGGAGAGGAAGGTCTAAGAGCAGTGGCAGGTCAAGACCGAGGCACAGCAAAACTGACATAAGCTGTTTCATTTGTGGCAAGGAAGGGCACTGGAAAAGAGAATGCCCTGAAAGGAAGAAACATACAGAATCGACTAATATTGCAACTGAGCCTTTGCAGCCTTTGGTGTTAACAGTGAACACTCAAGACTCTGGTAAGGAATGGGTTATGGACTCTGGTTGTACGCTCCACAGTACACCAGACAAAGAAGTCTTGTTTGACTTCAAGGAGTTCAGTGGAGGTAGAGTGCTACTGGCTGACAAAACTCATGGAGAAATCAAAGGAAGTGGGAAAATAAAAATTCAGAATCAAGATGGTTCTGTAGTGATACTCAAGGATGTAAAATACATTCCGGATGTGAGTAGGAATCTGATTTCTTATGGGATGTTAGAAAAATCAGGCTGCAGGTATAAGGGAAGTGATTTCATGGTTCACTTCTACAAGGATAATAAAAAGGTGATATCTGGGAAATATCACGATGGGCTTTATTATCTTCAAGGCACAGTTGTCAAGGGTGAAGTAAATGTGTCACAGGCTGCAATCAGTGGAAAAGATATTGCTAAGGCTGAAGATGGAGTGAGAAAGAAGAAGTCAAAGAAGGTGACTTTCAGCGTGAATTTGATTCAAGGACCTACTCCATATGGTTTTGAGAGAAGAGAATCATCAGCTACAGGTGGAGATTCATCCTCAACGGAAAAATCAGAAAGTTCAGATGAGGCTAAATCTGAGAAGAGTAAAGAAATTTCTGATGACCAGCCACGGTTGAGAGATCACAGTCTAGACCGGATGCACTGTGATAATAAAATGAAGGATGAAAGGGTTTTGGAGGATAAACCAGAAAGTGTCAATGGAGAAGCAGAGCTGTCAGAAATCAGTTTGGTTCAGGAGAGCTTAAGCGATAAAGTTGAAATGAAAGAATTGAGAGAAGCTTCAAGGTCCAATGTAATGGACGTTAGTAGAGATGGAGCTAAAGGAGGTCTAGCTCTCTCACAAGAAAGTCAGGAAACGGAAGTTAAGGCTTTCGGGATTTCTGAAGCTAAAACACAGTTCATCAAAGGTTTGGTATCTAAAGGAGAGGTGGTCTTGAACAAGATACTAACTACTATTCATCCAACAGATTTTAAGACTCAAGCAGTACCTGGAAAGGATTTTCAAGTCTGCTATGATCTCCTTAACATCGCTTGAAAGGCGACACAGCTCCAAGTAACTCCACTATCGACATTGTAGGCTGGCAGGAGGAAGAGAAAAAAGGAAACAAGTCAGCTTTGGGAAATAAAAAAAAATTATGTCGATAAAAAGAGATTAGGAGGGTTGAGGGAGTTACCTGTAGGCACCTGGAATTAATGTGAAGAGAATTATATTCCAGATGGAGTTGTTGGGAAAAATTCAAGAAAAAAGGACAGTTAGTTAAGTTCTTGAATTTTTTGTAAGTATCGAATCAGGAGAGAGTGATTCAGGATCAGAGAAGTTGGTAACCTGTGGAGAATCAGTTGTCGAGAGTTGGAGACTGATTCCAGGTGGAGGTTCTGTGATGAAAATTCAGGAAATCCAAGTTAAGATTTTGGTGGCTCAAAAGAAAATAAAAATAACTCCAGCAGCTAGAGATCGAAGGATGATTCATGGTCAAGAGGGAACCTGAAGTCATCAAGGAGAAAGAAGAACATGGGATGTTCAACAGAGGAGCTGCTGTGAGAGTAGACATGAAATTGAAGTTAGAGTTTCATGGAGTCTATGGAATTTGAGAGAGACGTAAGAAAAAAAAAAGGTGACTCAGCTTGAGAAGGGTTACCGGGGATGTCTTAACAGGTGAAGGCGGCAATTCTCATTAAAGAAGCAGTCCTAGTGTTTGTGACATGATCTTGCAGGACAGATTTGACAAAGGAAAAAGGTGGTTAGTCTCTGTAAAAGCTTGAAGATCATAAGTCATTGGATGAGCTGTCACAAAGGGCTGTGAAGGAACTACCTGAAAAAGGGTTGTGGAGTTGTGATAAGGGTGATTAGTTCCAGGTGGAGCAGCTTATGAAAGTTCCAAAGAGGACTTGGCAAAGAATCACATCAGACCATGAGGTTGGAGTAATTGGTCAAGCAGTGGTGATTCAAGGTCGTGATCCGTCGTGAAGGTTTCTGAAACTAGGCTTAAAGAAACAAGGTTTCAGGTGGAGTCGCAGTTGACAGGCATGTTTAGTGTTTATGTTTAACATGTCCTAAATATCAACAAGTCCAGAGCAAAAGGTAAGAGATTGACGTCTTACCAGAAGGTGTTCATGTCTGAGCAGCTTATGTGGTCGTTGAGAGTGGAAATTCAACTGTTAACAGAGTAGATGAGTTAAGTCTCTCGGTTAAAAACTGAATCACAAAAAGGTTTGACAACGGCAAAAGGAGATTCAGTGAAAAGTGATTACCTGTATCTCGACAGAGAAGTTGCGGAGTTAAACGGATAAGTAGTGAGGCTCGTCGGAGAAGTAAACAGAGCCGATCACCTGAATTAGTTTCAGAAGTGGAAATTTTATAAGCTTTAAAATTTCAGGAAAATCTCAGAAGATCCTAATCTCTAAGAGTCAAGAGGAGACAAGAGAGAGATTAGATGTACCTGGGATTTGCAGAGGAAGAGATTTCCAAAGGTAGTCGTTGGAGAACATACGACGGTGGTCGAGTTCACCTTAGACGTTTTGTCAAAGGAGACAAAGGAGCTGTGGTTTTGTTGATTCATTGGAGGAGACTAAGGTGATGTCTACAAAATTCTCGGAGCAGGTCGGGAATGATGGAGGAGAACACAGCCAGAGTTTGTTCACCGGAGAAGATCGCCAGAGGAGTTTGGAATTTGGCGGTGGTGTTGATTTCACAAGATGAGGAAGAGGAAGAGGCTGGTTTCATACGTTGTCGTCGAGGGAGTTTGTGTTTGTCAAAAGGTGGAGAATTGTTAGATTGGGTTTGACAAAACACAATATTGGGCCTTTATTGGGCCAGACGAATATTAACTTGGCAAAGGAGAACAAGAAGTCCATATCCACTCTCTTATATATTTACAAGGGAAGAAGAGATAGTGGAGGTGGGTGAGAAAAGAGAAACAAAAGAGACTCCTAGAGGAAGAGAGAAACGTGAGAGTTTCAAGAGAGAGCTTTTTCTTCTTTGTTGTCTTTGATTCTTGTATCTCCTTCCGTGTGTGCCAAAGTCTGTAAACCAAGAACAACATCACAAGTTAGTGGTGTGGTGTGTGTAACCTCTTTCATATAGTGGAGTTTGGGAGCAAGAGTTCTCCCACGAGACGTAGCGGTTGAGGCCGTGAACTCGGTGATCAAATTTTCTGTGCGTTGTTTCTTTTACAAGCAACCATATTCTTACTCTTTTCTCAACACCACCCCTGAGGGATGGTGATTCTGGTATGATCACCAAAAACTGGTTGTGGATTGTTGTTGTTGTATACCCTCGCCCTTTTCCTATTGTCGTCCCAGAGTTCGGTTCCGTATTCGACACGTCTCTTACAGTCAAAAGACCTCCTCTCTGCAGGGCCTTGCGTAGCAATCATTCTCTAAGGATTTGTCTGATATCAGAAAACCCTAAACCAAAGCTTTGAATCGATATAGATTGAGAGGAACACAGAAGTTGTCCTATTTATTATGGGTTATAGAAAGTCGGCGTTACATTGGGCCACACCTTCTTTTCTAATGGGCCTTATGGCCACACTGATCCACCGAGACAGCCAGCAATCGTCGTTTAAATAAAACAGGTTTTTCTTTGAAAAAGCTTTCTACCGATCGATTTGACTATTTTCCTGAATTATAGGGTTTTGCAATGATAGCTGCGATGGACCTAAATGCTTCACCCCGGCACGAGGAAGACGATGATCCTTTTAATAAGAGACGTCTTGAAGACCGAATAGAATCTGCAGTTGAGATCGCAAGACGGGTACCGCACCATTGATTGATTTTCTACATTCTTCAACACGAAATATCCATAATCAGAGACTAATTAGTTCTTAGTTAATTACATAATGAAATCAATTCTAAAATAGGAATAAATTCATGTATTAATTTTAGTGGTTCAATTAATGTAGTTCTTATTAGCCGCCTCTGATGTAAGGAGGGAGGGAGTTAATACTAACTGGATGATATCATATTAAGTTATCTTTTGGTGTGATCATAGGAGCGGGAAGAACGAAGGAAACAAATGAGATTTGACAGGCCAACCCGAAACTCTCAGCCTGTCTTCCGTGATCAGTTTTATCAGAACAGAGATACTAGAGTCTATGACCAAACCAAGATCCCTCAAGGTTTTCATTATTACAGCTTTTGTTACTTCCTCAAACGTTAATACTAGGTTAATTGGTTTCGTAAAGTACAGTTTTCGCAATACAGGTTGGCTAGATTGTCCTGGGTTTGGTCTGGAGATAGGATGCATTATTCCTTCAAAGGTTCCCCTTAGTGAATCTTACAACGAACATGTTCCTCCTGGCAAAAGATACTCTTTTAAACAGGTGGTCCGTAACCAGAGAATTAATGGACGAAAGGTATGTTTTTTTTTTTGTTTCTTTTCCCTTTAATTTGTATCAATCTTTTGTTTCTTTGCTATGAACCTCCCTAAAGTAATGTTTTTTTTGTTCTCAGCTTGGTCTAGTGATTGATCTAACTAATACTACTCGTTACTATCCTACATTAGAATTAGAGAAGGATGGCATCAAGCATGTTAAGGTGATTCATCGATTACATTTTGTTTTTATCGTTTGCATCATCTGCACCTGCATTAGCCGATTGCTTTATCTTTTTATCTTTTTTTTTTCATTTCTTGTTGTAGATCGCATGCAGGGGTCGTGATGCTGTGCCAGATAACNGAGAATCACATCAGACCATGAGGTTGAAGTAATTGGTCAAGCAGAGGTGATTCAAGGTCGTGATCCGTCGTGAAGGTTTCTGAAACTAGGCTTAAAGAAACAAGNACAACTTCGTCAACGAGGTACTTGTTCCATAAGTTCTCTTCTCTTCTTCACTGACAAAAAAAAAAATCAAATTCACTTTTGAAAGTTTGTGGATACTGTCTTCAGGTTATTGATTTCGTCCTTAATCAAAAACGACACACAAAGAAATATATCCTCGTCCACTGTACTCATGGGCATAATCGGACAGGGTTTATGATAGTTCATTATCTTATGCGCTCTACACCAACGATGAACGTTACACAGGTTTAATTCTTTCTTTCTCGTTTGTACTGGTGCACTCGTTGTATTGGTCGTGTTTAGAATTTGAGATTCTTACGTCTGTGTTGCCTTTGGCAGGCATTGAAAATGTTTTCTGATGCCCGCCCACCTGGGATTTATAAAGCGGATTATATTGATGCTTTATACACTTTCTATCACGAAATAAAGCCTGAGAGTGTTGCTTGCCCACCAACTCCTGAATGGAAGAGGTCCACCGAGCTTGACCTCAATGGTGAAGCTGTTGATGATGGTGAGGCTCCGCCTACCCCTGTTCAGGTAAGTAAGCGTGGTGGGCTTATTTGACTTTTGAAGTTTAAAAATTAGAGAAATATATATGCATGGATTTTTAAGCTTTAGATGTGCTCTTTAATTTTATCAAGAACTTTATTTTCACACATCAACATATCATTGGTTTTGAGTTTTCAAAAAAAAAAAAAAACAATTAAATTATTTAAAAGATATATCTATTAAAAAATGAAATAGTTGAATGATTTTGATAGTCGTCTCAAACCACTGCACATGCTCTTAATGATTTTAATCTGTTCTTACAATTATCTTTGGATGCATATTATTGATGGGTGTGTGGATCTTGTCTTTCTTTACTGTTTTGTTGTTTTAGGAAATCGATCAGGAAAATGTGAAGATATCAAATGATGACATTTTAGGTGATGAAATACCCGATTGTCAAGCGGATGCTTACCGGCAGTTCTGTTATAAGATGCTTTATACAGAGGAAGAACTTAAGAAAATTATTAGGGTACGAATTTAAATTGCTCTTATGGAATTTAATATTTAATATAATTCAATGATATATTTAATTTAAATACTTAGAAAAGTTAGACTATATATATATATATATAACAATGGACTATGCATGTGATCTCTTAACCAATTAACTAACAAAAATTAAATTTTCGATGATCCAGAAAAAAGGATTTATGCAATTCCCAGGTTCGCACCCTGTATCTTTTGACAGGTTTGCGTCTCTATCTGTTTTACTAACCATATTGGGTACAAAGAGAGGATTTTAGCAGGTGGAGATACAATGTTCTGATTTCAGAGGTTCTTTATTAGTCCTAGTTTCTCAATGTAGCTAAATCTTCACGCGCTTTAATTTTTCCACACGCAGAGAGAGTTTGCAACGTTTGAGGCAGCGTTACTATTATGCGACATGGAAGGCAGATGGAACACGTTATATGATGCTCTTAACTATAGGTGGGTGCTATTTGATAGATAGGTCCTTTAATTTTCGGAGGGTACAGATGCGTTTTCCCCGTAAGCACTCAAGTGAAGTGAGTAATTTTCTGTCATTGCTTATTTAGAGGCCTTTTAATTGTGTCAGATAACTTAAGCTATATTTTCGAATATTCTCTGACCTTTTTTGGTTTTTGGTGGCAGGGAATTTCTGATAAAGTGCATCATTACACTTTGCTTGATGGAGAGATGGTTATTGATAATCCAAAGGGTGATCAAGAAGGCCAGGCAAGGAGGAGGTACCTCGTATACGATCTGGCAGCACTCAACGGCGAATCAGTCGTGAAGGTTGGTACTATAATTATTACATCACATGCTTTGGTTTTGGTTTCAATATTGTCGGGTATTATAGATACTAAAGAAAAACCTCAACCGATTTTAAAAATGAACCACAGCGGACTTTCTGTGAAAGATGGAACATGCTCGTGAAAGAAGTGATCGCACCCCGAGATGGTGAGAAGGGGATAAGTAGAAATTATTACAGATACGACCTGGAGCCTTTTGGAGTGAGTTTCATGTTCTGTCTCATTCCATATATATTATCCTTTTCACTTGTAAAAGTTTTTTTTGGTTAAAACTTTGTTTGTTGTTACCCAGGTTCGAATGAAGGGTTTTTGGTTACTCTCTACTGTTGAGAAGCTTTTGAAGGTTACCATTCCTTCGCTTTCGCATGAATCAGATGGCCTAATATTTCAGGTAACCAAGGGATGTTTATATTTTTCATTTTAGGTGTCGATATATATATAGATTACTTTGTTTCCTGACATATATATATTGGGTTTTGTGGACCAATAATAGGGTTGGTACGACCCCTACGTTCCCCGAACCCATAAAGGTCTACTGAAGTGGAAATATGCGGAAATGAACTCACTTGACTTTCTGTTCGAGATGGATGAGACTGATGGGCGAAGAATGCTCTTCTTGCACGAAAAAGGAAAGAAAAAGCTCATGGAAGGCTATTCGGTTGAGTTTAGAGATGATGACTCGAACCCGGCCACTTACTCCGGAAAGATTTTAGAGTGTAGGTGGGATTCAGAGAAGCAAGTTTGGGTTTACATGCGGATCAGAATGGATAAACCTACACCAAACGATATTGAGA
>NC_025692.1:27389794-27393381 GCF_000633955.1 Camelina sativa
ACGACCCCTACGTTCCCCGAACCCATAAAGGTCTACTGAAGTGGAAATATGCGGAAATGAACTCACTTGACTTTCTGTTCGAGATGGATGAGACTGATGGGCGAAGAATGCTCTTCTTGCACGAAAAAGGAAAGAAAAAGCTCATGGAAGGCTATTCGGTTGAGTTTAGAGATGATGACTCGAACCCGGCCACTTACTCCGGAAAGATTTTAGAGTGTAGGTGGGATTCAGAGAAGCAAGTTTGGGTTTACATGCGGATCAGAATGGATAAACCTACACCAAACGATATTGAGATCGCTCGTAAGGTCGGTATATTTAATCTTATTCTTGTTTATAAAGATCAATGAGAAAATTTCTAGAATAACCTAATAACTGTTATGTTAGTAATAAAACTTGCTAAGAAAATAAGAATTGTAGAATAAGTATAGCACTGATAATGCTGATATGTTTCGTTTATCTGTATGAAAATAGGTGATAAAAAGTATAACCGACAACATCACAGAGGAAGTGCTGCTTCAAGAAATAAGAGAGACCATTCGTCTCCCAATGTACGCAGAACGCATCGGCATTGACAGTCGAGCTGCTGCGACACGCCGAAGGTGACAAAAGTTTATCAAAAGGGGATCCGTTTTTTGGGTACACTCATACGCTTCAATTTGTAAAGAGATTATTTGATATTAATAACAATAATATTTTACCATCTAACAGTAATTATATTTATGGCGAAATATTAGGCTTCGAGTTTGCGATATCAAACAAATTTTATTTTTTTGCCCATGAAATTACAAAATTCTTAGTCCAACTACGAATACATTCGCATATGATATAATCGTCCATATGTATTATTTATCAGATTAATATTAACTTCCCGTCAAGTGTTTAGGCCACAGACGTCAAGATCGCTTCTCCCAGCACGTGTCCTTCAATCGCATCCAGCAATCTCTCTTTCGTCACCTGAGCCACCATATGACATTTTAAAACCAACTCTTGATAAAGTCAGTA
This sequence comes from Camelina sativa, assembly GCF_000633955.1. NCBI lineage: Eukaryota > Viridiplantae > Streptophyta > Magnoliopsida > Brassicales > Brassicaceae > Camelina > Camelina sativa. The sequence goes on from NC_025692.1 coordinate 27,390,797, forward strand.
CATCTCATAAACAAATTTGATATATAAAAATAAAAGCCAAACGACGTTGTTTTATAGTTACCGTATGACCAAGATTTGGTTTATCATCGAGAGCCAAGAGCTTGAACTGGAAACGGTGATCGTGACTAGGCATAAGGGGACCACGCCATCCCGGAATCTTGTGGTCATTATTCCCTTCCCGGATACCAGCGGTCTGCTCCTCCTTGCCGGAAAATGCTTCCGGAATACCTTTCATCTCCGGCGGTATGTCAACGACTACCCATATCGTCCATGGGACTAGCGGTCCACTAGGATCCGGCGCATCTATGTCCTCCACCACCAAGGCTAGTGATTTCGTACCTTCTGGAACGTTGTACCTACATAAACCCACAGAATCATCGTGAAATGTTGCTTTAGATACGCCACATGGCCTACGGTCGCTAATTTATATTGAGAATATAATGAAAAATGAAAAATGAAACCAAGCTACGAAGCCTTTTAATTATGATAACAAACTGATAAATTATCTGTTTTTATTAAATAAATAAATTATTTTCTTATAACTAGTTATTTTTTTTGGTCATAGTTTTATAATTCATCATTGTATCACCATCGTATATGTAACAAAGTCATAAATTAAAAAATATATATAAAAACTGCGATATATACCATTCAAGAGGAGGAGAGATATCCTTCTTAACACCTTGACCTCCCTTCGTATACTTTCTCGGCAGCTTCCCATCATTGTCTATGGTCGGCGAAACCAGCCTGAACTCATCACTCGACATTTTTTATTTTTCTTCCTTTCTTTTTTATAAACTTGATGATTTCTTGGTTTTATATCTCTCTTTCTTTTATACTAATCCTTCCTTACAAATACGCTCTCATCGTGTTGTTTATATTACTGATTCCAGTGGATCTCTACGTGTACAAGTACAATACTTCGCCGACATGAATTAATGTCTCGTGGCGTAATTGGTATTATGGAAGGGTCTGGAGGAGACGTGTAGGTTGTAGATTACACCGTGGTGCATTTGCGAGACGACTTCTGGCACAACACCATATTGGGCTCTAGAGGGCCTAACTTTTTTTGTTTTCCATCTAATTACTATAATGATTTTTTAGATGTTCACAGATAATGGGATCGATGTGCGTATGTATTTTTTCTTTTTCAACTCAGTGTTGAATCAGTTTACACCAAGTCACACAAGATCTAATATATAATTAAATATACACACAAAACTAATCGCGTGTGCACAGAGAACATCTTCTAATTTTACTGTGTCTGAGTCACCATGCGGCTGGAAAGGTGTACCAAAATAAATGCAGACAGTAACATGAGTCCATCACCATCACCAAAATCCAAAACTTCGCTTTCACATTTATTTACTTATGTAACTACGTACTACTACACGTCTACACCTTTATTATTTATTCATTTTTTCTCCTTAGCTTCGTGGATCTAGTTTGGCAAGATAGGTCTATAACCATCCATTAAAATTATAACATTTGATACTTCAAACTAATTAGGTTTGAGATCATAACACTGTTTAGCCGAAAAATAACTTAATTACACTATATATGCATGTATAACATAAGACTTTTTCTCTCGGGTTCCTATTTCATCTGTTATTTTTCTACACATTTATCTCTAGATTCAGTGTTTAAAGTTTCCTCTACGCAGTAATTTACAATCGTTAGCATTTTACACTTGTTCAACTCGTAGCTTTCAAAACCTTTCTTTTGTGTTAATTTATCTATTCACTCGTTCTTTCGTCTGGTGGTTAAATAGGCGATTTGAGGAAGATAATTGAAGAAAAATAAGTAGGAATTTTTAGGCTTTGAATGCAAGAACAAAAAAATAGCTGATCACCCCTTAATGTAGTCCTTCTATCACTAAGTTACTATTCAAGAATTTTTTTACTTTTAAAAATTAATGCAGATAAACTGTGTGCAGTTCATATTTTTTTGTCTTTTTGTGGTAAATGCAGGAGAAATATATGCAGATCTGGTCTACAGCTTTTTTGATATTGTTCACCCTTGATCTGCACTTGAACAGCCAAATATTTAATCTATTTTTAGGCCTTAAATGGAGAAAGCATAGTAAGCAGAACAGATCAAGTGGTTCAAGCAGATCAAACAGAATAAAAGTAGATCAAATATTTGGTTGTTCAAGTGCAGATCAAAGGTGAACAACATCAAAAAAGCTGTAGACAAGATCTGCATATATTTCTTCTGCATTTACCACAAAAAGACAAAAAAATATGAACTGCACACAGTTCATCTGCATTAATTTTTAAAAATAAAAAAATTATTGAATGGTAACTTAGTGATAGAAGGACTACATTAAAGGGTGATCTGTTATTTTTTTGTTCTTCCATTCAAAGTCTTATTCTGCTTGATCTGCTTGAATCACTTAATCTGCTCTGCCTATTATGCTTTCTCTATTCAAGGCCTTAATCTCACGAAAAAGTAACGTCTCATTCACTCAACAATCAAGACGACAATTACCTATCTCTCAATTAAACCTGTATTAATTATAAGTTATTTTTAAAAAAAAAAATACAACTTAAGAAATCACTGTTTGAAATTCCATACTATTGTTG
>NC_025692.1:27393389-27454104 GCF_000633955.1 Camelina sativa
AAAAAAAAAAAAAAAAAAATCCATACTATTGCTTTCTATAATTAACAAAGATATATAATAGACAGAATATAATGACCAAATCCTTGAATATTTGTTACTATTTCAAGCTCATGCGTCTTTCCAGCATAGTTGTTGCTATCCGGTCTTTTCAAATCATACTTCCTATATTTTTAACTTGTATAAATTATAATGTATTTTATTTTAAAGGAGAAAGAAAAACAAATTTGCAATCCTACTTCATATATAGATATAGACATATATTTTATACTTTTTAGTGAATCAATTATAGAATTTGTATTGAACGATGAGAGAAGAACGACGACATATCAATGGATTGGACATGTACTGTACCTAAACGTGGGTAATGTGCAATGAAGGTTGTTGTTTGAGAAGACAGTACGTAGAGTTTGAGTTGTAAGAAAATGATTAGGGTTTTGTTTTTCGTCTGCACTTCAGCCCAATGTTTTCACCGAACCCCACTACTCCTACGTGAAACCCGGAGCCTCACGTGCTCTTCCATATTTTTAGATATAACTTTTTCCCCGAATGTAATAACTTGTAAGTAGTATATTGCACATAGAATCTCGTGATCTCCTGATGCTAATTTTAAAAAAAAAAAAAAAAAGTGTGCGAATGTTTTAAAATAACTATAAGAATTTGTCTACTTAGATTTGGATCGTACTAAAGTATAATAATGCCAATATGCCATGCATCATTCGTCATTACTGTTATTTTATTAGAAATCACACATATGTTTGACGTGTATCCCGAAAAATTAGAGAAAATTTGTTATATACATCAATCAAAGTCAAGTTATCTTCTATGTTGTGTAAATCAATGTACTCTTCCGCCGTCTATACATACTTTCTTTTTATATATATAATACACAAGAACACATCACAATCAGTGGACCCGCGAGACAATTAACGAACGTTAGCACTAAACCAGCTCGAATATAACTATATATATACGCATACTACGTAATAATTATAAACCACAACAATCACAAATGGACCATTCTAATCTTCGTAGCCAACACCCTAATTCATCTTCCACCACTTCCTCATCCTCTTCCCCTTTCCATGGTCACAAGAGCGACACCGGAAACACAAAACGGTCAAGGTCAACGTCCACGTTATCGACGGATCCTCAGAGCGTGGCGGCCCGTGAGAGACGGCACAGAATCAGCGACCGTTTCAAAGTTCTGCAAAGCATGGTTCCTGGTGGTGCGAAGATGGACACTGTCTCTATGCTTGACGAAGCCATTAGATACGTAAAGTTCCTGAAAGCTCAGATCTGGTTTCACCAAAACATGCTTGTCTTCTTAAACGACCACGAAACCACGTCGTCTTGTACTTACTCTCCCGCCACCGGAGAATACGAACCAACACTCTTTGGTTATGATGAAGATTGTACCCATGTAAACGAGACGTACTCACAAGGCATGCCACTTACGGTTATGGACTCGGAGTATTCGCCGTGGCTTGGTCCGGTTGATTATGAGCAAGAACGTGGATCATCTTAGTCATGTGATTATATTACAGTATTTTACCGCTTTCCTAATTGTTGCAATCTTTAGTAACTTAGTTTAAGGTTTACATGCAGCATTTAAATTCTATATATTTGGAGATTTCACTTTAAATATGTGAATGAGACTAATTAATCATTTAACCTATAGTACAATATTGGGTGTTTTCATCAAAATTAATTGAGTTTTTTTTTGTTGCCAATTTTACCGAGTAACTTTGTGTCCAACTTTTAAATTGACATGTAAACGTCTTTTACCACACGACCTGTCGACCTTATCTTAGCACACAAAACAACACGTCGTTTTATATAAACAAATTAAATAATTAAACAACAAGAAGTTGTGATTAAATTTGGGAAATTGGGAAACAACACGTCGTTTTCATTACGCAGAGACGCCACGTATTCCAAACACACTACGACGAGGCTCCGCTGCAATTGTAAAGTCAGAGAAACTGTTTCTCCGGTCAACGAGAGAACTCAGGAACTGCAAATGGAAGACTCTGGTAAAAATCAAACCTTTCTTGAATTTATTTCTCCTTTTAACAGCTCTATTGTTTATTCTGATGAGTTTTACGGCGATAATGGCTAAAATTGAAGCAGAGAAGACGAATCAGATAGTGGTGCTTCTGATTGGTCCGCCAGGAAGCGGCAAATCGACGTTTTGTGACACCGTGATGCGTTCCTCTCTCCGCCCTTGGTCTCGCGTCTGTCAGGTTTCTCTTCTTCTTTTTTTTTTTTATTGCACAGAAGCTGACTGATAAAATTCCTCAACGAGACTAAATTTGCGAAAATTGCTTAGATTTAGTTTTGTTTAACTTACTTCAGGACATTATTAACAATGGCAAAGCTGGAACAAAGGCTCAGTGTTTAAAGATGGCAACAAGTTCCCTCAAGGAAGGCAAGAGCGTTTTTATAGACAGATGCAATCTTGACAGAGAGCAGCGGTCTGAGTTTGTTAAGCTTGGTGGTCCTGGCATTGAAGTCCATGCAGTCGTTCTGGAGCTTCCTGCTCAGGTTTGTATTTCTAGATCAGTCAAAAGAACCGGTCATGAAGGGAATCTACAAGGCGGTAGAGCTGCAGCTGTTGTGAATAGGATGCTTCAGAGTAAGGAACTACCCAAAGTGAATGAAGGGTTTTCTCGGGTTATGTTTTGTTACAACGATGCTGATGTTGAGAATGCTGTTAACACATACAGCAAGCTTGGTCCAATGGATACTCTTCCTTCTGGCTGTTTTGGCGAAAAGAAATCAGACACTAAAAGCCAACCTGGTATAATGAAGTTCTTTAAGAAAGTCAATGCTCTTCCTGGTTCATCATCTTCTAATGAAGGTACTAATGCAATGCGCAAAGCTAATGAAAAGACAGAAAATTTCCGACTTGGTTCTGCTGATATTGTACATACACTGGCATTCCCATCAGTTTCGACTGCTGATTTTCAGTTTGATCTTGAAAAGGCTTCTGATATCATTGTCGAGAAAGCAGAGGAATTCTTGCCCAAAGTTGGGACTGCGCGTCTTGTCTTGGTGGACTTGAGCCACGGGTCAAAGATTCTGTCTCTTGTCAAAGCTAAGGCTTCTCAGAAGAACATTGACTCAGAGAGATTTTTCACATTTGTCGGGGACATAACTAAGCTTCGTTCTGAAGGTGGTTTACACTGCAATGTTATAGCTAATGCTACTAATTGGTAAGCACTAAGCATTCATTAGTTTCTTGCTCTTCAGTTAAATGCACCAACTTATTGAGTACGATTAGGGGGATACATCTTCCATTAGTAGCTAATTTTGTGAGCTATGTGCAGGCGGCTTAAACCTGGAGGTGGGGGTGTGAATGCAGCAATATTCAAAGCTGCTGGTCCAGATCTCGAGACTGCGACAAGAGTACGAGCAAACACTCTTCTTCCTGGAAAAGCAGTGGTAGTTCCTCTTCCTTCTACTTGCCCTTTACTCAATGCAGAAGGTATTACACATGTCATACATGTTCTAGGACCAAACATGAACCCAAACCGACCAGACAACCTTAGCAACGACTACACCAAGGGCTGCAAAACTCTCCGGGAGGCTTACACATCCCTGTTTGAAGGTTTTCTATCAGTAGTACAAGATCAATCAAAGTTTCCCAAACGAAGCAATCAAACAGCTGTGTCAGATTCTGGTGAGCATATTAAGGAAGACTCTGAGAGAAACAAAAAGTACAAAGGATCACAAGATAAGGCCGTAACTAATAATATGGAATCAGGGTCTCTGGAGGATACAAGAGACAGTGGAAAGAAGATGAGTAAAGAATGGAGCACATGGGCATTGGCTCTCCACACCATCGCAATGCACCCAGAGAGACACGAGAATGTCGTGCTAGAATTTTCAGACAACATCGTTGTGATAAACGACCAGTACCCAAAGGTAAAAAAAGTCTTGATGCTGATTTATAAGTATAGTATCTTTCTTCATGAGACAGATGACAAAACAAGATTTTCCATTTAGGCTCGGAAGCATGTGCTAGTACTGGCGAGACAGGAGAGTCTAGATGGGCTAGAAGACGTTCGCAAGGAGAACCTTCAACTTCTGCAGGAAATGCACAATGTTGGTCTGAAATGGGTTGATAGATTCCAAAACGAGGATGCATCTCTTATCTTCCGCCTTGGATATCACTCGGTACTTAAGTCATCTTTAACATTCTGAGCACTGATGAATTTTCTGTTTCCCTTGAGTCTAGACTTCGGATTTGCACTTTCTGTTGCTTGTTTTAGAGTTTACTTTAAAGCTAAGAGTTCATTAGCAAAATCATTGAAATTGATATGTTTAACATACATTGTATTTTTTTTCTTTCAGGTTCCGTCGATGCGACAACTACATTTACACGTTATAAGCCAAGACTTTGATTCAGATAGTTTAAAGAACAAGAAACACTGGAACTCTTTCACGTCCTCGTTCTTTCGTGACTCAGTTGATGTACTTGAAGAGGTCAAGAGCCAAGGTAAGGCCAATGTGGCGAGCGAAGATCTGTTGAAAGGGGAGTTGCGTTGCAATCGGTGTAGAAGCGCACACCCAAATATTCCTAAACTCAAATCTCATGTCAGAAGCTGCCGTTCTCAGTTTCCTGAACATGTACTCCAAAACAGTCGCCTTGTGGCTCGACCAGAGACTAAGCTATAACGACCCGTTCTATTTTGGTTAAAAATTAGTGTATACTTTTTATGGAAATCTAACTTTTAAATATGTTGTGATTTTGGTTAAGATAAGATCAGCTCTGTTCTTAGGTTTTTGTTTTTTCTGGTAAATAAGTTATTGAGTTGGTTCATTTGAGGAAAAAGTATGTGTAACAACCTTAGGTAAAGGAGAGCATATGAGCTTCATTGAGTTGGGTCACTGAGTTGGGTCACTGATGAGTATAAGTTATTGAGTTGGTTCATTGAGTTGGGTCACTGAGTCATGAACTTATACACGTTTGAAAAGCAAAAAAAAAAGTCAAGATGTTAGAATATTAACTGAACTGAGTCTTATGATAATTTAGACTGAAACTGTTGGATTTATTTGGACTTTACGTTTAAAGAAAAGGCACAAAAATTGAAGTTTGTAATGGAGAACAGGAGAAGGAACAGGTTCACTAATGGGAAAGATATAACAACCAACGGTCGAAACTTAGAAACCAGTAGGAAAATCAATCAGTACTTCAAACATAAAACTAAGAATAGAACAGGAAACAATGTGATTCAATTATATTGCTAAGAAACGAGAGATGCTTGAGCCACACTGATCAAGATTCTCTCTCTTTGCTTGCTTCTACTGAGGATTGGGAGGACGACCATTAGCAGCAGAGACGCGAGATCCCCACTCAAGCAACTCTCTGCTCGTATCATCTTTGTGAACAATCACTTCAATGAAACAAAGACAATCTTTCTTCTCCGTTGTCGCTGTCTTAATCGCTTCCTCTAACTCCTCCTCGTATCTCACCTAACCAAACACACAACATTCATAATGTTACTACTTTCAACCCAAAATTCATATATGTTTAACTTCCAACTGTAATCATTAGAGATTACCTTTTTGGTCCAGCATTTGCCTTCACCGTTATGAATGGCATCGACGAGACCAGTGTAGTTCCAGTTCTTGATCACGTTGTAAGGACCATCATGAATCTCGACTTCGATGGTGTAGCCACCGTTGTTAATCAGGAAGATGATCGACTTCTGTCCGTTACGAATCATCGTGGATATGTCCTGAGCCGTCACTTGGAAACTCCCGTCTCCGATGAAAGACAAGACTCTCTTCTCTGGTGCAGCCTGTGCGTATCCCAGAGTTGCACCAACAGACCAACCAATTGATCCATACTGCATCTGAAACTCGTACCTACAAAACAGAGCAAAGCTTTTTTCAAATCTTGTGTGTTGTTCCACTATTTTCACCATGTTAAATGTAAAAGATTTAGTATTTTTTGTTGGATACTTACCCACATCCTTTAGGCAGCTTTAGTTTCTGGCAATTGAACCAAGAATCACCAGTTTCAGCAATCACAGCGGTTTCACTAGAGAGCATCTTCTGAATGTGTTGGAACATTGCGTTGACTCTCAGAGGCTCTTTTGGTTCGCATTTCGCTGGCTTACCTTCAGGGACAAAGATCCTATGGTAATTCTCATAAGCCGTCTCGTTACGCTTCACTCTCTTAGCCAACTCCCTGAAGAAATCGGCCATCCGAACGCAACCAAACGTAGGACCATTAGCCACAACGACACGATCAGGATGCACGATGATGGCTTTCTCTTTCTTGAGGAGAAGGGAGTAACCAACGGAGCTGTAGTCGTTGAAGATTGGACCAGCGAATATGTAAGCATCCGCAGATTCGACAATCTCATTGCAGAAAGGTGTGCTCACTGCTCCCCAGTAAGTGCCAAGGAAATGAGGATGGTTCTCTGGTACAAAGCCTTTTGCAGAAGGCATCACTGCCATGGCGTAGCCTGAAGCATCAGCTAGCTCCACAAAGGCATCACTAGCTTTAGCCACACGCAACTTAGGACCACCAACCATAACTGGCTTCACTGCCTTGTTCAGAAACTCCAAAGTTGCTTCCACCGCTGCTTCTAGACCCATCTTGTTGCTCAACCTAATAATCAATGAATACATTTGTAAGCTTGAATCTTGGAAGAGATTAGAATATATTGAACAGCTATTGCTCATATTACCTTGGAGTTAGGGCAAAAGGGACAGGATCACGAGCAAAAGTAGGATGAGGAGTTGCAGCTAAGTTACAGCTGATGCTAATGTACACAGGCTTGCTCTCTTTCAGAGCTGTTGATATCGCTGTATCAATCTGCTCATGAGCATCCTCCAGATGGTTCACCACAGCCTGACAAAAACATAGTCAAAATCTTACGCTAATGTTGAGATGATAAAGATTGAATATGAGTTGACTCTTGTGTGGTTATACCTGATAGCAAGTAACGGTCTGGAAACACCTAAGCTCTTGGCTGAAGTCAGGTAAACCGATGGTGTGATGAAGAATACGGTTAGTGCCGAAATCGTTGGAGTTGGGACCTCCGACGATACAGATAACTGGCAGATTCTCACTGTATGCACCAGCGATGGCGTTCAAAACGCTGAGTCCACCAACGGTGAAGGTGACGACACAAGCACCGACTCCACGGGATCGAGCGTAGCCATCTGCAGCGTAACCGGCGTTAAGCTCGTTGCAGCATCCGATGTTGTTGAGCTCTGGCTCGGCGATGAGGTGGTCGAGCAGAGTTAGGTTGAAATCACCGGGAACAGAGAAAATGTCGGTGACTCCGGCTTGGACAAGACGGCGGGCTAAGTGACGTCCTAGAGTCGCTTCGGAAGTTGCGGTGGTGGGAGCGCAGTCTTGGATTGTTGCGATGGCGTTGCTTGGTGGACTTCCTACGTCGCCAGTTGTTGGCTTACACGTGTCGATCGATCCTATTTTGGTGTCCATTGGAAAGTTAGCTTATGAAACTCTTTTAATTGTTTGTTGATGAGTAGTATAATGCAATGAGGAGGTGTATTATATAGTTGTGTGGAGTAGTAGAGAGAGTAGTATTACATTGGCGGTTTCAGACGTTTCGGTTTCTGACTTTCTTGTGCTAAAAGCAAAAGATTTTCATGAAAAATTATTTGCTAATTTATCTGCTGTCAATTTATAAATACAGCTAATTATTATACGCGAAACACGACCAAATTAGTTTTTTCATAAAATGTTTCTTTAGTTTTTTTAATACGAAGATACATTATGTTTGATTAGACATATCATCAATGCATCATTAATCCTCTGATTTTCATCTTTGAACTTGTTTGCCAAGATTACTCATTAATGCATTCGGATTTCCTTCTTAAGTATGGTTTAGCTGATACATGAATTCAACAGAAAACGAATATATTTTCTAAAGAATTTTACTGATTCGTATTGTTCAAGACTTTTATTACCTTAAAAAGAAATTAGTAACCATATAAGAGAAATCAGTAATTTACATGTGATGCACGTAAGGACATTAAAATATTCCATCCTGATTTCATCAATATTTTCTTATACTCGATTACGTGATAAATATTAATATAGCCTAATCCCTCACACAAATTTAAAATAATTGGAATAAAACTTAAATTACAATACATGTGTTATGTGTATATATGGGGCCATGCATATAAGACAGATTAGATAAATAATTAACTTTTTAATTTTGATTTTGTTATATCATTATTTTTAAAATTGGAATATTGTGTTAACGTATGAGAGAATAGACTACAATTATTAGTTTATTCTTTTTGTCAATGGGTTTTCATTGAATAGAGACTATAATTATGAAATGAAATCATGTCCTTGTAAATTAAGCCTATTTATTAAAAATACAAATAACACACATCGAAATATACTTGGGTATAACTATTTCTTACCGTGTTTAGTGCTATGAATTACCGTCTAACCTATTGTTTATTTCTCAAACCAACAGAGTGGCCGGTAACATATTCCTCACTTGTCATCTCCTTGATTGATTACTAGAACGTTTTGTCGTAAAGCTTGAGCTAGTTTTAAATCCTAAAACCAATACGTAAATGGTTTAATAGCAAAAGTCGAAATAACTGTCTTCAACTTTAATAAAGTCGACCAGTTTTGAGGGTTGAAGACTTGAAGGGTAACCGAGAATTGAATTCCCTTGTCCAATGGCAATTAGTATATATGTTTAAAGGTGTACTTTCATGGCATTTGCCGATACAACAATATCATTATCAGTGAACACAAGAAACTGTTGATTATATTATTATATTATTTTTGCGAACACTTAGCCCAAACTAAATGAATCCTATCATTAACAGCCCAAATTAAACCCTTATACTCAGCCAGGGTTCGTCGATAAGAGAGACCAACAAAACCAATCACCGGTATGAAACAGATTCTTGACCAAAAACGAAACAGCTATCAAGTTTGACAATACACGAGACAATCGTATAAGTATAAAGTTACGTAGGAGAACAAAATCTCCATATAATTCTGTAATCACAGTAAATGACGTAAGTAACGAGACATGTATGTTAATTGTCCGAGGGAATATCTTAGAAACAAGTCAAACAACCAACGAGATTTAGTTATAGAATTCAGTGGCGTGATAAACTTAACACATGTTCTGCAATAATTCATTGCGTAGTCTTCTTCAATGTTCCAAGATATACAGATTACGTTAATATCACTCTGATCATATTGCTTAAGATAGCGAGGGCATAAAACATGAGAAACAACCTCTTAAAGATTAAAACAAATTCAAACAATTCAAGAATAATGTGGCAGCAAAGAGGAAAAGATCGGTTATATCAAGAATTGGATAACCGATCAAACAATTCCTCACTCAGGCAGCCAATACATTTGCTTTAGGCAACTGGGAAAAAGAGAGAGATCGATGTTCGATTCACTCGGCAAAAAGTTGCCTTTTTCACTATAATTAAAACCATTCTTGAAAACTTTTCAAACCAATACAAAAGAAAATTAAAAAACGAAGAAATTTCCCATCAGAGTAACTATGACAATATAGCATCATATGGATCTGATTAACAGACCCATAGCTTTTGATTTGTAATCCTCATTAGGAAAAAACTACATAAAGAGTTTATAAAACAGAGCAAACCAAAAACAAACAAAAAAAAAAAACGTTTCGAAGAATTCACCACTAGGGGAAGAAGATAGATGAAAACTCTAAACAGAAGCCGTCTATAAAAAGGAGAGGTTGCGATGACGATGATGGTATTAGATGGCGGCGGCGGCTAAACAACTAGGGTTTTTGGTGGAACCCAATGCAGAGCGTTTGCATTATTAATATACAAGGGATATGGGCCTTATATGTTGCAAACATGGCCCAAATAAAACTGATCCCAGCCCAAACTAATATGGACGTGGCGATTCCAAGTTTCACCTACTTTTTTTTAAGTGGAAACCTGGATTCACCTGACATCATTTGTTGCCAATTTTGTTATACTGTAACACTAATTTTGATATTGCTATTGTATGCAGTAAACTTGTTTAACCGCTGATATCAACGGCAACAGAAACAAAACAAATAGAACTCCCAAAATTTGATTATCGTAACACCCTTATAAATCGTGAGCGTAGTTTTTATTTGTTTGATCAAATCGTTTTTGCGAAGATCAAAATCCAAATTGACAGATTCAAATTTAAAAAAAACGTGTCTCACTATAAAGGAGCGTTCTGGAGATATCTCATCTCATAAAGACCTGTGACTTGATCTGCAACAGCCCACATGATGGCTTGTCCTGGTGGAATCCTCATTAGCCTCGGCAACAACCCTCTCCACAAAGCCACTAACCCTTCTTCTGCATAAATCGTTCTAATTGCGTGAACCATTCCTTTATATCTCACCCCATCTTCACCGTCTCGAGTTTGAGCCATTAACCTCGTCTTGACCACATCAAATGGTCCTGTGCAAAACGGACCAGCTGTCCCAGCCAAAAACCCTGAGATCATTGACTGCCATGGCTGCAAGACTTTACCATCGCCTTCGTGTTTGTTCCACAAGAGTACATCAAACGCGTTTTTCGCTGTGAACATTACAGCTTGGTTGGTACCGTTTCGCATAACCGTCGGTGCTGCACCTGACCATAACCCCAATATGCTTTCTTCTCTCACGATGGTTCGAGCACAATGTATAGGTCCTTTGTACTTGAAGAGCTCAGGACTCAATCCTTTCTGCTGCTGAAGTCTAATTTTCACCACCTGATTTGATTTAAAAGCAAGAACAGAGAACTTAAACAGTGTTTTACTCTCAGGTAAAGGCATCATATGAGAATTAAACCACAACAAGAGCAAGACAGACTATATTTTTTCACTCAGTTATGCATAGAAACCAGAACCAGTCAGTCAGAGACTAGAAATGCTACTACTTACTACTGTTTATGATAATCAACAACACGATCCTCCGAAACAAGAATTGGCAATGAACAATAGTGACCAAAAGCACAGTTCCAATCTAAGTAGCAAAGAGATTTTGTTGGTTTGCATTTTTCCAAAAAGTATCAAACAGATCTGAATAAAACAATTCTCAAAAGAAACACTAAAGTATTGATGAACAGAGAGTTTGGTGCAAGATTAATCTACAATTATCAACTAACTAACTACGATTAAACTATAATTTAACAAATTCTAAAGTGCTAATAAAATATTAGGGGGGGAAGACATGTGAATTTCGTCAGAGTTTTTTTTTGTCCTGTAAAGTAACTGAAAAGGCAACAAAAATGGAAAGCTTTTTATACCTCAAAGGGTGTAACAATGGCGAGAGCTTCAAGAACGCCGGCGCCGAATCCGGAAAGCAAACGGCCACGGTTGCTGACCTTTCCGGTCTCTGAATCTTTGAACGCGGTTTGGAACATGGCGTTAGATCCCATCCGAAGGGTGTACTTGAGCGTGAGGTGAGTGGCGAAGGGAGTTAAACCTTTCCAGAGAGCACGAACCCCTTCGGTGCGAACCACCGTGGAGCCACAGTGCGCGATTCCTTTGTAAGCGCCGACACGATCTAGCTGGAGACGCGTTTTGATTACGTCGATTGGTTGGAGACAACAAGCCTCGACTACTCCGCCTAGTGACCCTGACACTGCTTTCATGTACGCCGGTATCTGTTTCCTCCGCTCCGTTGTCGTCGTCGCCGCCGCCATTTTAGAATCCTCCCTCCGCGGCCGAGCGAATCAAATAAAAAACAAAAAAACGGAGAAGAAAGCAGAGAGAGAGAGAGAGAGTCTTCCTTCACCTTCTATTTATGGTTTTGATATTTTTTGGTTTTAAATCGATTTTGCAAGATTTGTTTGCTTACAAAGAAAACAACAAACAATAGCGAAACTAAACTTGTTAAATCCTTTAGATACATATATATGTGGAGAAGTGTGAGAGGGAGAGAACACGACCCCCTTTTCCTAGAAGTGTCATTCCTAAAAAAAATTATTTCTAATAACAATTTGTTAAACAAAGAAAATCCAATTCTTATTCAAATAATTCTATTAGAAAGAAGTAAAAAAAGGTTGGTAAAAAAGTACGCAATGTATCAGGCTGCTCTAACGTAACGTTTCTTCGTCCATGGTGTTCAGACTTGATAGAGATTCCATTTTCATCTAGTATATCATATACTGTATATGTTTCTTGGTAACTCCAAAAATATTATTTCATCACAATTCACAACCAGAATCAGATAGTTTATAGGCGTAAAATCACCATAAAGATGGTAGGTGTTAGTTATTTGAGGCCTCTTATTTAAAGGGACCATATTTGATTTGATTTTATCTCTTCTTCAGCGGTCGTAAATGACCCAACTTTAAGTGACCATGCTTCTTTAGTCATTGTCGTTTCTTTTGTTCGAAAATTGCCAATAGCATTATTTTCCCTTTTCATTGCCTTTTTTTTAACGTTTTCTTCTTCTTTGTTTTGCTCTGCTGTTACACGCCTCTTCTTCTTCTATTTTCCATTCCGACTAGAAATGCAAAAAAATAATAAGACATTATTTTACTACTTCATAAAAAATTAATGTGTGTGATTGTGCTGAAGGAGCTTCACGTGTGGCTGTATATATGACATTTGTGCTTCACAGGGCCTTTCACTTCATCATGTTATGTACAGTACTTAGATCCCGGTACCCTAGTCCTCCAACTTTACTTTACTTTACTATGTGACAGTTGTACAATCTTCACTGAAGTACTGGTAGGTAGCTCGGAAACCGATTGGACTTGGACTCTTTAACCATGTTATTGCCTAAACTGTAGTTGACAATCGCGGACAGGAGCACTTGGTTTTTTGTACTTTATTTGTCAGAACTTGCGCTGCTTTAACTTCTCTATAAACTAGTAGATGGAATACAACAAGATGTGAATGACTTGAAAAATTAATTAACAAATTTTTGGAGGATATCAGTGGGGAATGGTTTATTTAGATTTTATATTGCTTATCGATTCTAGACCTTTTGGCTCGTATACCTGAGACCTTCACGCTCTTACTGTATTGCATTTCACAACTTTTCAAATCGATTACGGATTTACACATAAATTCAAAGCCAGCCAAAAACATAAAAGAATCAATAAATGAGCTCTACAAATAAGTAAGCGATAGAAATTCCTTGACAGAACTTCATATATAAGGGGGTCAGTCACACCTGTCAAGTTGGGTTTAAAAGAAGAGAAACAGCATCACTAGATCACTGGTTGTTTAACCCACAGGCTTATTACTTTTGAACATTCTTTATACAAAGATAAACAGACCTCTCTACTTGAGCTGAGCCATGCAATTATAAGATTCCCCAAGAGAATAATCACTGTTTCTTCATGGACTGCAAAAGTTAACGGAGCAGTTTAGATTTCAATATCACAACCTCTACTGTAGAATCTATGAAAGCTACAAAAAAACAAAACTCACATCAATGTTCTTGGCGACTTCTTCCATTTGCTGAGCAACTTTCTCCTTGCTCTCTGCGGCTGGAATAATAATAAAAACCCCCCACAATTTAGTAAGACTATGCAATAAGAGGGAGAAAGCAAAAATACACTACACAAATTTTAATGCTTTTTTAAGGTTAAAGAGACAAACCCATTTTAGAGAGGTTTTCTATTCTCTTTGAAGTCCTCACAGCAAATCTCTGGAACGCATGGCTGCCAAAAACAAATAAGAAATTTACAAAGCCAGAAATACAACCAATCTCGTGAAACAATTGGAGATCTAAAGTAGTGTCTGAATATACCAAAGAAACGAAATAGAAAAGAGGAAACAAAACAAAAATAGCCTCAGAAATTTCTTAGATTCAAGAGTAACGTCATGTATTTGATCAGGACAAGCCTACGAAAATCATCACCGGCAGCAAACAACTAATGGAGAAACCAACAAGTCTATACAAAAGTAGATCCTGAGTTTCCAAAAGGTCAGGACAAAATGCATTGCCCTTTCAAATCAGGTAATAGCATTGAGCAACACGAGTGAAATGAGAGGCTCAAGACGACAATAAACGAAAACTATAACATAAAACAATTCCAAAACAAAAGCCAAAATCTTGTTCAAAAAAACAAAATATATCAAACTTCCTACGCTGCAGCGTATGGTAAATTACGCAGCAGACCAGCTGTAAGTTGAGGCTATCTTGCTTCGATATGAACGAGCCGATGAGGAACTTATTTATAAATCCACTCAGCCAGAGAAAGAAGCTTATATATTATAATATACTACATCTAAATTTTAAAACCCTAAATCGAGGAAATATAAGAATTGAGAGTACCTGTTAGCCAAACCATTAACTATGAACTCGTTCGCAACGTACGAAATAACTCTGGCAATGAAGTTTCCTCCTCCCGCCATTATCGCACTTTCCTATTAAGTAAAACAGATCCAAGGAAACCCTAATAACGTCAATAATTATTATAGCCCCCAAATCGCTACAATTTCTCTACTCAACGGAACAATTTGAGACAGAAACTATATAAAAAAAAAAAAAAAAAAAAAAAACNAAAAAACTCGAATTCAGACCTAATTTTATGAATGAATAAACAAATCAAAACTAAATCAAACAAGATCGTATAGGAAAAGAGCAGATTTTGTAGGAATCAGTCTAACCTGATGCAAAGATGCAAACGAAGAGGGAGGTTTCGAGCGAGAGAGACCCAACAAAAATCTGAATCTAAGTCCCTTATCTTCTACATATCCCAGATTCGTTCGATATTATATAGAAGGAGACAACTTCGTCGTGACGGCGAATTGAGTTGTTGCGTTACTGGGCTTGATGTCTCCCATCGAACGGTCACGATGTTCTCATATAAAAAATCCAACGGTACATATTACCCCACTAGTCAACATTAACCTAAAAAACTCATGGTCCTAAAATTCCCATTTTGCCCTTGCCTCCTCCCTCTCTTAACAAATGGGCCCATATATTCTTTCTTACGCGCCAGGCCCATCTAGGCCTTTCTTATATTTTTCATTCAAAACGGGCCGAGTCTGTTTGATCATAGAAAAAACGACGTAGCAATCACATACATACAAAAAGTTCAAACAAACAAATCGGAGAAACAAATAGAGAGAGAGAGGATTTTGATGGGGTTTTTCCCGGTTTACTCCTCCTCTCAGTCTGATTCCTAGGCAATGATTTACAACAAATTAGCCAATAAGATCCGGTTCCATGTATCGGGCAATCCAGGTAGACACCAATGTATACAATCAGCGTGCCGCATTGGATCAGCTCTCTCCTCAGCCGTTAGGATCTTGCCACCAGTCTCGGTGTAAACTGATGTGTGGGCGTCGATGCGGTACTCAGAGAGCTGCGTGATGTTGATCACTGTCACGTGCGTTGCCATGTGCTTTATGACGCTTGACACCACTTTCATCATCTGCTTGTTGGACCCTGTTCCCCAAAACTTTTTATCCTTTACTGGCTTCGTCTCGTTGAAACACTTGGTGCCGTTTGGCTTTCCCCAATCCGCACTTCTGCACGTTTTACATAACACTTTACATTACTGCAACCCATATGTTTTTTTTATCTAGTGCTATTTAGCATTCTAAACATATATCAAAACTTAATAAATCACCTAGTATGAGTAGGAGACATGGTGGTGAAAAAGACTCTGGTCTTATTAGGGTCAACGGTGGAGTCGACCCAATTAGCCCATGTCTTGAGCCCTAGCCTATAAGCCACCGCTGTGTCTAGTGCCTCCGCACCACTAGCCCCATTTCCAAACGAACCCCACAGAGCGTTCATGCGGATACCACTCATCCACCAAACATAAGTGTTGAAAACCAAAATATCCGCTCCGTCCCAAAACTTAGCTCGATCTTCCACTGAGTCTACTTTCACTATCCTTTTCTTCGGATCCAAAATCACAGGTATGTCCGTGTTTGATTCCACGATATATGGTGCCCAACAGAACTCAATTGTAGCATTGTATTCCTATGACCCAACAAAAAAAAAAACACAGAAAATTCAAAATATATGTTTTACTTGCAACACAAGGTTTGAAGAACCGCCTTGCTTTGAATATTGATCTCTAAACGTACCTTAGCTTTAAATACAAAGTATCTTTTGCTACGGTTCATTGATTTTTCTCCTTCCGGTATTATTGATTCCACCGAACACACGAACGATTCCCATTGGCTTCGTTGCAACGAATCTCCCACAAAAAGTAGTCTTTTCCCTCTGAGTTTGTTCATTGCTAACTTCGGACTAAATCTGTTTCGGATTTAAACAAAGCTCATAAGGGTTCTGTCTCAAACCCTGAAACAAGCTAGATTATAGCTTGTGTTTAGTAAGTTGTAATATTTACCGTGGAATTGTGCAGTCATCAGGCTGCCATTCCCACCGAAGATAATCAGTTTTTTGCTGTCCGTTTTTCATGCAAGAGAATTGACGGTCGATGTATGGACATGATCTATCGGTGTAGAGTGGTTCGATTGAGCTATTGTAAACCCATTTCCCTGATGCAACGTTACACTCTTCAGGATCGAATTCGAACCTGTCGTCAAGAAATTCCAAAATCTCTGATCTCTCCTTTCGAATTTTATCCTCTGCGCAACAAGGAAGATTAGAGGAACATCGTGAGAATACTTGCGTCACAAGAAAGAAACACCAAAACAGGACAAAAAAACAGAGTTTTCAGATTCGAGTGTCACGTATGTGCTTACTAGGTTTCGAGCTAACTTCTTTCCTCGGACACGACTTTAGCTTGAATAAATATGAAGTTGAAGAGGAGGAAGACATCAAGCTGATTCTTTCGGTGTATAAGAGAATGAAGAACATGAAACCACAGAGAACGAGAACGATGATGGAGAGAGGAATCTTCTTGGTTCCTCCTGCTCCTCTGTAAGAAATCAAGAAGCTCATAGTGGCAAATCCGGTAATTTAATGTGGAAAACGTGTCGGGTTTGGGAATTAGAGAGGGAAAGGTGGTACGAGAGTGTTTGGTTTATATTTTGTGAAAATATAAATTGAGTAGGAGTGAAGCTAAAGGCATGTTTTGGATGTGTTGCTTCCATCTTTTTCCCAATTTAATAAAGATGTGGTTAGGGGAGGTTAATGATTCGGTTTTTTTCTATTGATTAGAATCTGTAAACGTGAAATGCACATTGTCATTGATTAGATCATTTTTTCGTATATTATAAATATGCAAGACGTCTTCCGATTAGTTGTATATATTCAATCAAGTAACTTCAATAGGTTAATGTTGAATCTATATTAACATTTTTACAGCAGTTTTGTCAAAGAAGACTGGGAGTTGAAAACTATTTACATTTCATGACATTGTAATTAATACCTTTAAAAAAAAATTAAAGCACATTATCGAAAAAAACAATTACAAAATTAATATTAACATTTCTGTATGACCAAAAAAATCAAATTAAGATTCTACAATCATTAATTTCCATAATTTAAGCATATTAACATTAGTCTCTCTTTAATCTACCGAAATCTCCTCCCAAAATAATTTTGCATATCATAAGAAAATTAAACATATTATCCGATCCAGAAATATAGAAACTATTACAATATTCCTTAATTTCCTTCAACTTCCCAAACAACTCGGATAGTTAAAAATATTCCAAATATTAGTTTTTCACATATTTAGCAACAAAAAATTGAGTCAATCGTTTTCCTTTATCAAAACCCTATAAATCAGTTCAAAATCGATTTTGTATATGCATCATTATTACTCACCACATTCAATTTCAAAATTATTTTTCCCCCTAAATCTCTATATGCAAAACCAAAAAAGAAACAAATAGTCTCAGAAAATATTGAATAAGATAAAGTTGGTATATTCCTAATAATCAAAAAATTTGCGAATATTTAATCCATAATTAGTAGCATTAACCGTTAAATCTATTGCGTGCAAAGGTTGAAATATTCAACCTAATTTAGAGCATATAAATTACTTGGCCCCTAATCGCAAGTTAGCATCACCAATATATCAAACATACAGCTTAATTAAGTATTTTGTCAAACACCCTTTCTCTTCACAATTAGGATGTTGTATATTGTTTTGCTTATCATATCAATAAAATTAAGTTTTCAGTTTCTACTCATGACTAACCACCGTCTGTATCCTCATGTCTATATTTTTCGTTAACTAATATGCATTATATGCTAATTGTTTTGTTGATATATTAGATACATATAATTCAATATCACCCACTTATAAACAACTTTTGATAGATTTTTTAAATTTCTCTTTTATCATCATTTTATATTATTAACTAATTTTTTACAGCATGTTACACTTTAAAACATATTATCTCAAAAGTAATAGAGAAAGATATTTGAGCTCTATAATACATACATGTCGATACTAATCAAGTTATATGAGATTCTTATGCATTTTTTTCTTTTCAAAAAACAACAAAATAACTAAGGTCACCAAGGGAAAAACTAACACTTATCTTTTTGACAATCTTTTCTATAATAATATTTTCTATATTTCACTTGGTTTATCATTTTTTAATATATTTTCATATCATTTAAAAATTTTCAAAGTATGATTATTGATATAATTAAAATTACTAAAAACTTAAAATATTATCTATATGTGAACTTATAAATGTTAAACATGTTATAAAACGGGGTTATATTGCAGAATGCATTATAAGGTTAAATGGTTTACATTAACATTAGTATAAATTTAAAAAATAGCATTAGTCCCATGCTTGAACACGGGTTAAATCTTCATCTTATTGTTTTGTTAACGCCATCAATTTTAGAATATTAGACAAATCTAATTAAGTTGATTTATTATGATTATGTAAAAACAAATTGTACCACACATGAAATTCTAGAATTGATGATCAAAATAAAATTTTACAATCTTAAACACTAAACAAAACAAACAATATTAACAAAAAAACAAATGTAACTTAAAATTAATAAGTTTTAGCTATAAAAAATTATCTCGCGGTGTACCGCAGGTTAAAATCTAGTATTGAAATAGAACTGATGTCATTTACTTTATAGGAACACACATTAGTCTCGTTACTTTCTAGTTTATACTAAAGAAAATAAAAAAAACAACAACAATTAAACACATACGACATCTGAATCATATCAAATTTGACTCGATTCTTCGATTACACATTTTCTTTTATACACCAGAACTTTGGTTTCAGCTTTGAAACTTTAAAAGATAAATAGAAACAAACATATTTGGGAAAAGCATCGAGTGACTACTTGATTAGGAATGCTAATCAACTCAATAATCAAATCATCATTCTTAAAAAAGTCGTTTAATGTGATGAGCAAATAGTTGAGTGATTGTTATCTTGGCCGTCCACATCAGGGAGACTAAACGACGGGGAAAATATATTTAACGCGCGTATGGAAACGAAACAAACAGGCACCAACTAGGCAACTAAACAAATAGTTGGTGTTGCTTGTAAAACCAACAATAGTTCCTCTTTAGTTATCTTTGGTATAGATGATGATCACGAAAACAATTATTAAAGGCAAACACAAATCATCAAGGCTTCTACTTTCGCAATTAATAATATGCATAACGATAACGTATTGCTGCAAGATATTTTTCCGTTATTAATAATCTAATTTTGTATGATGAAGAAAAAGGGGTAAACCAAGAGAAAAGCAAAAAAAAACAAATAAAAATAAAAGTGGAGATGCGGGGTATCGATCCCCGTACCTCTCGCATGCTAAGCGAGCGCTCTACCATCTGAGCTACATCCCCAATGTTGTTAGATCATCCAACATTTTCATATTTGACCATTGGAATATGGGCTGTTAATGGACTCACTCTCAGAGCTTTGAACAATAATAATTTCGATTTTTATTTGTAAAAAGTAAAATAATTTGTAGAGGTGCTTAAAACTTTTAAAGAAAGAAACACATATGCGTAAGGGTAGGGATTGGTCGAGAGTTGATAGGTGAAGGTGATAAGGCAAAGGTCTCCTTGATGGCAATGTTTTCTTCATGCGCGTCAGAGATAATTTAGATTTGTCTCTCTGTTTTCATTGCCTCTTTTGTTTCCGGTGTGAACTAAGCGACCGAAGTACTTTCTACTTCATCTTTGATAATGACGCCACGCAGTTAAGATTTTTCTCGTGTTTTTTTAAAAAAAAAAAATTGAACGAAAAAGTTGAAAAAATAAAAGGAAAAAGGGAAAGTAAAAAGGAATCTGTAAATATTTTATACTACCATTCTCTTCTTTTTCTTTTTTACACTTCGAATTTGAATTTGGAAATTTTGATCTTGACGATCATGCCTTATAAAAATAAAATATTTAGATAATAAAGCTATCAAATCTTTTTTTAAAATATAGATATTTATTGAAAACATAACAATAGCATCATATCCTAAGAAATTAAAAGAAGTACTATATTTTGTGTTACCCGTCGTTGTGCATGTATTATACCAATGAATGAGATTATAAAACCAACGCTTTCTAAAGTGCCAAAAGATGGAACATATAAAACAAGAAGAAGTTTTCACCTAAAACAATAATCTTCTCAAATGTTTTCTGGTAAATTAAATGACAGAACGAGCTAATTATATCCAAAAGGAGCCTCAAAAGGTGATAAAGATAAAAACAACCAAGTCATGAAAATGTCATTACCTTGATAACACCAGTCCCCAAAGGCAATGTCCTGGAACTCCAAGGATAAGGATCTATTCATCAAAGTAAAAGAGAATTGGATGAAATAAAAATGGACAAGAAGAAAAATAAAGCAGTCAATCACCAGAAACTGATCTTATAACAATAAGAGCAAAACAAAAGTGCCAGTGACCATTTAGACATGACAGGAGTAGTTCGGTATATATATAAATTACCTCCTACTTAATTACATCTCCAGTCTACTTACAGAAACTAACGGAAGTCAAAATTTGACAAAACCACATCAACTCAGCATAATCATTATGTAAGCACATCAACTTAGCGTTCAGTCCAGAAGTTCGTTACATGAGAAGTAGGAAAAAAAAGCCAATACCTCGGCGATGAAGCTGCTTGGAACGAATAAAATCCAAACACTCATTAATTTTGTTAGTCTCAAACTTGACAAAATGAAGTCTCCCACCAAGAACAGGATAGCTTCTCAAGTTGCCATTGGTTATACCCAATCTCTCCTTGATCGTCCTCTTCCGCTTATCATCATCATTCGAGTAGTCCTCATGCCGTGAAAAATACAGCAGCTTTATCAAAGACCCTACAAATAAACGACTTTACATTCAGCACTAAGAAATTAAAAGAAGTACTATATTTTGTGTCACCCGTTGTGCATGTATTATACCAATGAATGAAATTATATAAACCAGCGCTTTCTAAAGTGCCAAAGATAAACATAAAACAAGAAGAAGATTGGTGCACAAAAAAAAAAAAAACAAGAAGAAGATCTATATTATGAAACATACTAAACGTATTTAAATGTAATGATCAGACTAATCATACCATTATTAATATCCCGTAAGCTCGGCGACAAAAATAAATTAACGATTACCTTAAAGCTGGTTGCTCCAGCCTCCAAACCTTCGATGTTTTTATTTATAATTATAATAATAATAAAGCAAACTAGATAGGTTTCGAAGAGCCCTTTTGCAACTTTACTATATTCATCTTCTGAAGATTCCTTTTACTATTCGAAAGCTTGATCCCGCCTATTTATATATCTGATTGAGATTATTTAAATCTTCTATATCTTAAAACGATTTCTTTTACCGTTCAGTGTACATTGAGAATTAAGCCTAGTAGTTTATATTGTTGATCATCATCTTTAACATTGTGGATAATCCACTTATTGTTTTAAAAATTATTGGTCTATTGTATTTTTTTTTAGTCGGCCAACATTTCTTTCCATTTAAGTGAAAAAGAACAGAGTTTTACATGATTAACAGACCCAAGAAATAACCATCGGAGAGTTTTCAATTCTAGCTTTTTTTGGCTAATGCATCAGCACATGCATTTGATGTCCTACTAACAAAAGTGAAATGATAGAGACCGGCGGACAACGCAAGTATGTCTTCCAGATAGTCTTGAACTTCTGCAATTTCATTCGGTGGCTTAACTTGCTCTTTAGTTTTCTGTAGATATATATAAATGGTCTTCGAATCTCCACAGAAAACTAATAGGTGGTAGTCCAAGCGCTTGATCTGGAGGAGTGCCTCTTTGATCGCAATGGCTTCTGCTTCAAGAGCTGAACTGGTGGGTTCAATTATTGGTCTATTGTATTTAATTTGACAGTTTGACGTCTAGCAAAAGCTAAATTCTCATTTTATTTCAGAATTACTAACCACTTACTGGTTTTCCAATTTTAAACAGTTGCTTCAAAATTTAAGTTTCAACCTGAAGTTAAATATGTTGGAAAATAAAAAAAAACCATGTATATAGTTAAAATATCAGAATTAGTAACCATATTTTGTTTAAAGCTTTAAAGCAATAAGAACAAAGCATGACCATTCTTTTTTCTTAATATAAAACTTACGTGAAAGAAAAAAATCATGCACGAAGTAGTTACATGACCTTTATTTTGAAATAATTGATGAGGTCATTATTAATTCCTGATTTTTTCAAAACTACCAAAGTTCTTTTCTTCAGTTGAGTTTCAAAAACAGAATCTTCTCCTACATACTATCACACTTTGGATATAGCTTTATTTTCTGATCATGGTTACTTTCCCTCTTATGTTACCAATAAATACTAAATAATCTATTATTTGTGATTGTGATAAACATACCAATCCAGAACTATAAATTCGCGTTACAAAATAAAGTGAAAATATAAAACATATTTTATTCACTTCAAAACAACATAATTTGAGTTACCAATTTAATAAACTAATCAACCACAATGTCACTTAAAATAACAAAATTTCACAGTACTTTTGTTGTTTACCCACATAGTTTTGCTTTCAATTTAAAATAGTTACTAGTTACGGCTGTGGGTCCTCGCAAATAATGTGAAGTTGTGTGTTCTTCTTGTCCTTTATAAATACCAAGAACGTCTTGCACATTTTCAACACACTCTCCTATTAAAAACACTATCACCATGACCCAACGAGCCAACCCTAAGACTGGCTGCCTCACGACGGTAGTCCGTCGTCTTTTATGCTCCGGTAGCCAACAAACTCACCCTTCCGACAACATCCTCGACTCTGACGAAACACTCCAACTACTGATCCCTTACGAAGAAATCGAAGAGCCAAAGAAAGAGATCAAAACCGAAACCGAAACCCAAAACGATGACGTCTCACTCCAAGCTCCTCTTCCTCCCCCTCCTCCTCCTCCTCCGAACGTCGTAGCCAAACTCATGGGGCTAGACCATCCCGCACCAGGATCAAAACGGTTCCGGTATTTTGATGATACTGGTTCGGCTGTCGCACGGAGCAAGTCGGTTAACTTCATGGACTACATCTTAAGAGGTCATGACGACGAAGAAGAAGAAGAAGACGAGAAAGACGGTAACCGCCAGTGCCGGAGAGTCAAAGCTTCCGTTTCTTTTCGCGAGATAGTCCCAACCTCGGCGAGATGGAGCTCCAATAACCAACAAAAGAAACACGACTTTTTGCTGTCGTATCTCGACAAGCTCGACGAGAAGAGGGAACTTGTCGGATCATCGTCTTTTTCAAGGTCTAGAAGGTTCGAGAAGGTTGTTGTAGAAGATTCCAAGAAGCCGACATTGCCACCGCCGGCGAAGAAGAAGGAGAACGAGAAAGTGGCTAAGAAGTTTAAAGACGAGCCTAGAAAAGTTGCGAAGAAGAAGAAGAGTGAGAACCGAAGCGACGTTAACGGAGCTAAGAAAGTTCGTTGGTTCCTTTCACCGTCTAAGAGTAAGTCGTCGGAGAAGACGGCGCTTCTAGGAGAATCAAAGAATCTTCGGGCGGATGAGTTTGTCGGAAAAGAGAGCGAGTCGCCGGAGAATAAGTCTAACGCTAGTCCAGTTTCGGTTCTTGATCGAGATCTTTATGATTATCTAATCCTTGACGATGACTACTACTTCTCAGGAGGTGAGTCTACGAAATATTATATTTTTTATTTCCCACATTTACTTTTAAAAATA
This sequence comes from Camelina sativa, assembly GCF_000633955.1. Classification (NCBI taxonomy): domain Eukaryota; kingdom Viridiplantae; phylum Streptophyta; class Magnoliopsida; order Brassicales; family Brassicaceae; genus Camelina; species Camelina sativa. The sequence continues at coordinate 27,417,423 of NC_025692.1, forward strand.
TATATATATATATATATACGTAAATTAATTATCTTTTGAATCTTCTTTGAAAGTTTGCTAAAAGAGAAACTTCTGACGTTTAGTTGGTAAAAATTTGGTCATTGGTCAACATTTTAAGTTTTTAACCCATTCAGTGCACTATATTTGAAATACTTAATAGTATTATTCAAAATTTGACCAATACAAGAATTTTCCATAAACGTCGGATAAATCTTATTTTAAATTTAACATTTGAACATCTTCCCTTTGAACATTTTTCTTGGTTTTACTGTAAAAAAAAAAAAGCTGCGAAAATGAGACTTTATCAACATTTTCAAGAATTTTTATTTGTATTTTCCCAATCATATTTTAAATGTCACTTTAATTTGAAAAAAAAAAACAGGAGATTCAGAAAGTGCATCGGAGTTGTCAACAACAAAGCAAGTAGAGACAACAACAAAATCTTCATGCTCTTCATCACCAGCAACACCAAAAACAAGTACCAAGAAAGAAACCGGCAATGATTCTGAAGAGACAGAGTTTATCACAAAACTAATGAATATGCTCTCAGATCTGTCTGAAGAAGACATGAAGTCCTCCACTTGGGTTTCTGCTTCGTCGTCAACTAAAACCGTTGACTTTACTCAGGTCGAAGATTTTTGTGTCGAATTTGGTCAAGAGATTCTTGACCTTGTTATTGACCAGTTAGTTGATGAACTCTGTATCTAGTTTCAATTTCAGCTGTCAATTATCAGAAGTATGTCGTTTTATAATCTTATAATTCAATCGTTAACCAAATTAAGACTCGCGCAACTATCACGATAATATCATTCCACATTTTCTAAGAAATTGCTAGGCCAATATAAGTTATTGACCACGGGTGACATTTATGATTACTACTAAAGACTATGATATGATGCACTCGTTTTAAATAGTTCTGCAGACAGATGTGCCTATCCTAAACACAATTATATCGTGCGAGTGTGATGAAACACACACGATAACCAAATAGCACAAGGATAAGTGACTCTATCAGAAGAATATTTTTTTTTAATTCAAACTCGATATGATGAAAAAAATTATACATATATAATCCAAAAAACAGTCAATCGGACTTCTTCTGAGATATGCAGAGAGCCCCGTAACTTCGAAATACGTACTGTCTCCTTTATGTCTATTTCACATGCAAATCGTGGTCTCCTTCTAACGTTACTTCTTTGACGTTTTTTTGTATTTTTCTGTTTTTTTTTGTTTTTTGGTTCACATGTAAACTCCTTCAACATTAATTTCCCACTCTAATCTATTTAAATTTTGAATTTTTTATTTATTTTTATTTTAAAAAGAAAAAGAAAAACGCAAAAGTCATAAATGTCGAATTGTTTTCTCGTACCCATGACCTCTCAGGGATTGATCCAAGGTTGTAACCAATAGAGCTACGGCGAGTGAATCATCGCATATTTTCTAAAATTAAATACAGATACAGTAATATCAATGTGAACGCGTCATAACACGGTTTCATGTTTTGTGTATTTTAACTGTTCTGCTCGCGCGATGTGTTGGTAAAGCAAGCTGTCTTGCAAGAGAAGAAAAGAATAAAAAGAACAAATTCTTTCTTCTTTATAATTTTAAATATATCTACTTATGAACAAAATAGGTTATATTAATATATGAATGTGATGATCACAAATAACGCGGAGAAGTAATGTGGGACAAATGTGAATTGAAAATTTGGAACAAAGACTTTTCGTATAATTTTATTGTTTATCGTCTGATTAATAGTTATGAAACATTCTTAGTAACAGAATAAAGTAGCTTAAAGTACTAAACCAATTTGTTTTTCGATACCTATAACTATCAAAAATAGAGTTGAGATTAGCATCTAATTATCTACACAGTGGTAGTTACTTTATGCACATATATAGGCGTCCTTAATTTTATCAAATAGAATCGTTACATTAAATGTGAGGTTGGTCCAATTGAAGTGCTTACATGCTCGTTTTTACTCGCTCTCTGCTTCTAGATGAATTAAAGCTCATTTAAATCTATAAAGTATAAACTAGTTTATAAACACAAAGACTTGGGAAAACATTATGTGAGGGCCGCTGACAACAAATTTGATTTGATGAATCCAAATCCATCCCCAGTTCCCATCGAATCTGGTTGAATTCCAAGTAAAAATAAGGAAACCAGCCTCCCGGATCCATATCGAGCCTTTGATTATATAATTCGCAATCCTATTTTCATAACCACGATGTGGTAACATATACGGACTTTCAAAATCTGATCTTTTATATTTCTCTTTTCGAATATAATTAATACAGTTCATATAAATAAAAGAAACATTAATTTAGATATGACCTAATTGATTTGCCTAGCAAATTAACTCATGTTTATGAGAAATTAGAAACCTTGATTATGACCATGATCATTATGATGATCTCTATTAAGCTTATTAAGCAAAGCATCAATGAGAGTGTCTCTCTTCTGAGCCCTAACTTCGTCCCTCATCCGTCTCTCTTCCTCTCTCTCCATCCACCGCCTCTCCACGGCAGCTCTCTCCTCCTCTAGCTCCGCCATTCTCCTCCGCCATTCTTTCTCTCTCTTCTCCCTCTCTCTCTCCTTCATCTCCCATGCATCTCTCCATTCCTTCTCCATCTTCACCGTCTGCCTCATAAACTCCTCCAGTACTTCTTTAATTGTGCTACCGGCTGCGGTTTCAGCTTTAGTCACTCCTTTTCCTTTTTTAGCACGTTTTCTTGGATTGGTAGAAGTACTAGTAGTTATCACTTCTGTCTCTTTCTTTTGTGTCTCTACTAAAGACAATAATTCCTCGTTGATTTCTTGATTTGGCTCGTCAACTTCTTCTTCTTCTTCTTCTTCTTCTTCATCATCATCAGATGAAAACTGATTATGTTTTCTCTTTGAAGAAGTGCTTGGTTCTGTGGCTTCTGACCACAACATTCTTTGCATTCTTGCTGCGAAAATCGATTGAATCTCATTGTGAAATGGGAACTGCTGCCTAATAGCATCTGGCTCAGTCGTCTCACACGCCTGTTCCATAAATATTCAACATGTTATATATATATATACTATACACAAAATATATGTATGTTAGTATGTAAACATGTAATAGCTAGCATTAGTCTATGGCCCTATGCTAAACCTTTTAGCTTACCAAGTATCTTAACTGGAAATTATTATCTCGTAGACACATGTTCATCTATCATATAATAAGAAAACAAAAACATGTTCATCTATATCACGTTCCTTTTAGCATACAATAAATATATATATAGACGTTTTCAACAATTTTGATGCTTGTGTTCATCAGTAACGTAAGATTATTATTAGAAATCTTAATTAGAAACTCGTTATATAACGGTTATTAATATTTTAGTGGCATGTTGTGAACACGAGATGTTACTTACATACTTACCATATGATAAACGAACAAAAAGAAAGATATATAATTATGGTATAACGGATCAAAATGTGAACATAGGCAATATCATGATGAAAGCTCACCAGTAAACGCGTAGAATATTATTCTCTAGCTCGTTACCATTAATGGCAGGACAATATCTAAATAACCTTGGAGATTGGGTTAAGCTCATTAATTGATGTATATATAATATAGTTCACCTATACATACACCATAAACTAGGTTTCCATTTCAGTATGCATACTTTCATGTCTAACCACACAAACTAGTGATAAAATACAAAACAAGTAACTATATAGTTACACAAAGAATATAAAATGCTATACTAATGATGTTACATATATATACTTGTAATCATGTTCATTCAACAACATTTATATATAGGTGTGTATATATAGAGACTATAGAGAGAATCATTTAGTATAAATAGTTGAAGGGGTAACCTTGTATCTGGTGACGAGGTTCTTCCACTTGCTCTTGCATTGTTCTGGGCTCCGGACAAAACCTTTGTCGGCCATCTTAGCAGCCACGACTTCCCAAAGAAGCTTATTACGTTTGGTCTCCATGAAAGTCTGATCAAGCTCTTCTCTTATACCCAAAAGCTCCTTTGTCTCCTCTATGCTCCACTGTGGGATTCTCTCACCTCCGCCGCCGGGATCCATCGCCGCCGTCGTGGTCTGAGGTGGAGGAGGAAGCTGTTGCTGTTGAATCAAGTGATGATGAAGCTGATGGTGGTGGTGGTGATGTTGGAAAGGGTTACATCTGTCCATTATTGGAATCGAATTGTCTTTGTGACGTAAAGAGAACAAGAAGAGATCAATTTTTTTTTTTTTGGGTTACTTATAAATGAAGAAGAGAGGCTGCTTTGAGAAAAGAGGAGAAGACAGAGAGGAAGGAGAGAAAGAAGAGAGTTTAATTAATTTATAAGGAAGTGTGAAAAGAAGGTGTGAATCGTCAAGGGACGATAGAAGTGTAGTTTTTTGTTTTTTTCTCTAAATTATATAATTAATAGAGATTATAAGAAAAAAAATAGTTGAATATACTAGAAGTAATCGAATTATTTAGTTGAATAATATACGAACACGAATGTCTCTTTTCATTTAGTGAAAAGGACATCATATATCGTGATTACATTACATTAGAAAAATAATAAAGTTTAGATTTCTTTCTTCGGATATAAAAGTCGACATTTAAAGCAGCTAACTGAATAAAATCATACTACTTTTCTTCGTATTACAAAATTTTGAGATACTGAAATGATGAATATAGTAACCGCAGACAATTATAGGGGGTAATTAAATTGCCTCAATTAAAAATATATAGAATATCTAAAGTAAAAAAAATTCGAACTAGTTTTTTATTTTATTTTACAAATTGATTATTTGTGCTCTAGCCTGCTTAATTACAAATTTGTAAAGTGGTCGAAGTTTTTTCTGAATTTGATGACCCCCCTTTTTTTTTGGCTTCAACGGCCTCATATTTATTTTATTGGTAGTTAATAATTAATTTTGTGCCAATATAGTATAGTACTTATAATAATACTGCGTTAATATTTCGTCATGCTTACGAGTTATTTATGAGTGCCAATCTGATTTATAACTTTATTTTTTTCCTCCTCAAGCCTCAAATTAAATAATCATTGCTGGCCTTTATGCCTAGTCAATTGACCCACTAGATTTTCTTCTTTCCGTCAGTCTCGTATTTTTCCTTCGGAATATAAAACATATATGTATTTACAAAATTTCATCTTAAAAGTTATGTAATGGTTGACAGAAAAAGAATATTAAATAAGTATTGGAGATCAAATACACTTTTAAAAGTTGGATCAGCTCAGTGTCATAGCTTTATAACAAAAGAAAATTGTAATTTGTTTATCAGAAATAAACAAGCAGTTACATAAGCTTTCCTGGTTGTTAAAATATGTATAGAGGAGAGTATTTAAGTTAACTAGTAGACAGACACCTAACGTTCCTATAAGAAACGACTTAATTTAGCTACTGAAAACAAGAAGACTACTACCGTTATAATTGATAAAGCTAACAAATTGATTGGAAATGTAAATTCCCCGAACAGAGAAAAAAAGACGACCGTTCATGTGTTTGAATGATGAAATTTGCTAAATGAATTGATGAACTATAACATGGATATTTCCGTAGTCGGCACAAGAAGAAATAATTAATAATAAGAAGGAACAGAGAAAAAAAATGTACTGATGAGTATGTTTGGATCCAGTACTGCAATATACAACTGTCAGATTCACAGAATATATATGGTAAGTACATACATATATGAAGCCGCGTCATTGCAGTGACATTAGCTAGTAATATCGTACGGTGAATTATGAAACCTGTATCTAAAGAAAGATTCGTGGGGGTGTTGTGTTAAAAGAAGTATATATCTGTATAGAGAGAGTTGTGGGGTTTATAGCATCTGTGTGTGATGGATGTGTAAGAAGAAGTAAGAAAAAAAATAAGTCAGCGAAGTGGTCCAAATGCTGATGAACCGTGTTGAAAGTAAAAAACAAAACTTTTACATGACATGCAATTAGACTTGGCTCTCCCACCTGTCATCCCACGTGGATTGATTCACACGTTATTACTACTCCTCCTAGTACTTCTTCTTATTTCTTTTATTTGGTGTCGTCGACTCATCCAAGTTTTTTTTTTTTTTTTTTTTTTTNCTCATCCAAGTTAATCTAATTTTTCGTTCCAAATTTGTGGTCTTTACGACAGGTTTAATTATTTTTAGAATAGCCATTGTGAGTGAATGCAATACAAAAAATTACACGAGGAAGAAACTTGAATAATCTTAATCAGGTACGCGGAGTCTTGTTATATTCCACGTGTAAACGGCCACCTTATTTACCGACATGGCCAATCTTGTTATTGTTTTTACTTTTTACTTCTAAAGACATTTTTTTTTTTTGGCTGATGTTTATCGGATCATTATCATACAACAAGGCCACCTCATCGTCCCGTCTAATATATTTTTTTTTCTTTTTGGGTTCCTTTTGCTTAAAGGCTTAATAAAGACTATACAAATCAGCCAATTTGTGTAGTTTTTAGGTCAATGCTGTTTAAGGACATCGCTCCGGATTACTCGGAACTAAAAGCTACGCAGCAAATAAACCCTAGTACTATAAACCTTACTGCTCACACTCTCTGTATACTCTGGTTTTGAACAAAGACCATGAAAATGGTTGGTTATATTTCTTCAGTTGATTGCATCAAATCTAAATATACATTAACATACTTACAATCTATACAATTCCTAAAAAGCTTCCAAATCCTTAAAAATTCAACTCAAAAGTGTTTATAATTTTGAATTTCTAAATAAGCGCATAACTAGTCTTTTATTTTTCTTCTAATTCTTTGACATATATATGATAACAATTATTCTACGTCAGCATCACCACGTGAGGGGGTTGAAAAGATTTTAATGATCGAATTAGACGAGAGGGCATTAGGGCAAGCAAGGTCAAGATTGAAGGTGAGAAAAACGTAAAGATTGAATATTTTTTTAGCTACAAACAAAAAGGTGTTCTTAATTCAAATTTCGCTACCATGATTAATCGATTTGACTTTAATATTTTGACAAATTGTAAATGTTGATTTAGTCTTTCAAAATCTGTTGACAATATATGTTTACTAGTAAGTATTAAATACTAAAAAAAAAAAAAGCTAAGCTTTAAAAAAGAGAAGAAGACGGTATTAAAGAAAACTTAACTAGTCAGTCAGTCATTACTAGCATCGTTTCGTTTGGTGGTATTTTCACAATTACCTTAAAACTTTACCAAAATGCAACAAAATAATGAAAACCCACATAACCACATCTTCTGCTACTAAACTAAACGATTCACCAAAAAGAAAAAAAACGAAAAACTAGCAGGTTGTATCCAAAAAACTGAAAACGAGATGTTCAATCTTGAGACATTCAAGATGAAAACATCCGCTTGATCCCTGATTTCTGCTCAGGCGTTAGCTTCGAAGGGAACTTGATGATGAATCTGATTCTCAAGTTTCCTTTTCTTGACGGATCTTTAGGGATCGGCATGCCTTCCCCTTTCACTATCTCTTCATACGACGGACTGATCACATTGTTTACAGGAACCGTTAGGGTTCTTCCGTCAAGAGTAGTGACCTGCGCTGTGCAACCTGTGAGAGCTTCCACGAGAGATATCTTTTGCATTACCACCAGATCATTCCCGTCTCGTTTGAAAACGGCATGCGGTTTCTCGTCTACGATGAAAACGAGATCGGATGGAATGATTCCGCGATGCTCGTTTCCTTTTTCCAGGAAGGTTATCTTTGTTCCTTTCTTCCAACCGGCTTTGATTTCTATCGTCAAGATCTCCTCAACCGGTGTTGGCCTCCTGCATTGAAGCACACACTACGGGTTTAGTCAGTCAGCAGCAAAACATAGAAAACATAAATCAGTAATGTCCTGCATTTGAAAGTGGTCGGAATTACAGAAATTGTGAATGAGTTTATTCTTGACTTGGTCTTTGCGAAAAGTTATATATTCAAGAGAGCTTAAAACAGACTTTGTACAAAGGGTTAGAGATCAACCAGAGTTTGTGCGTCCAAGAGACTTTGAGAATCTATGTATAGCTAAAATCCATAATGAAAGTGGTTGACTGGGCCAAGGAATGTCCAAGAGATTTTGAGAATCTATGTATAGCTAAAACCTATGATGAAAGTGGTTGACTAGTAGGCTAAGGAATGTGGTGGTAAGCTATATAGCTATCGGTTTCTAAACTTACATCTATCATTAATGTGTCGACTGAGAGCTCAAATACTTAAGGTAACAGAGATCAAAACTTGTAAACTAACCAAAACCTGTTAAAAAGAAGAAATTTCTAGTAAGATAACACTACAGACTAAAGATTTGAAATTAAACTCCATACAACAATCACAGAGAGAGAGAGAGTTGAAGTATCCCTAAACCGAATTAGCCACAAGCAGCAGATACATATAGATATGCAAAAAGCAACTAAATTGATGGGAAATGGAAAACAAACCCGGAAGAGTCGAGAACATCACGAGAGATCTTCATCTTCTTGGTGACTCCTTTATATAAATCCTCCAAACTACAGGGCAATTGTCTCTCAATAGGAGCAGCTTTCCTAGCAGGAATGGAGGGCTCTCCTCCTCCTCCTCCAGCGCCTGCAGCAGCAGCAGCCCTCAAGGAAGCGAAGATGTCATCGCCATACCTAAACGCAGAAGGTCCTGCTCGGGAGTCGCTGCTTCCGGTACCAAAAGGCCTAGTGAAACCAAAGAAGTCGGAGAAGATATCATCGGCGCTTCTGGGATTGAAGCGGAAAGAAGAAGCTCCGGGGTCTGATTCTCCAGGGTAACCACCGGAACCGGGAGGAGGGCCTTGGTTTAAACCTTCTTCTCCGTATTGGTCATAGATTGCTCGTTTTTGAGGATCACTCAAAACCTAACAAAGAAGCAAACATATATATATGATCAAAGGGTGGGTGTGGAAGAGAAGTGCATGGTCGATTAGCTCTTAGCTTTGCTCAAATAAATTAAAAAAAAAAAAGATGGAATTTTTGTAAAACCCTAAACAAAAAATAAAAAGGGGAATTGAAAGAGAGGGAAAGTAAATTAATCACATCGTAAGCTTCAGAGATTTGCTTGAATTTAGCTTCGGCTTCTTTTTTGTTGTTAGGGTTCTTATCAGGATGCCACTTCATGGCCAGTTTCCGATAAGCTTTCTTTAGCTCCTCATCGTTTGCACTGCGATCAACCTGAAGCACCTTATAGTAATCCACCCCCATCTCTCTCTCTCTCTCTCTCTTCTTCTTCTTCCAATCGCTTTCTCTCTCTCTCTCTCTCCGCTCTGTCTCTCCCACTGAATCTTCTTCTTCTTCTTCTTCTTCTTCTTCTTCACTGGATTCTAGTTCTCTTCCGGAATAAACATTTTAACCGAGCTGAACCGATCTATCATTTGGAAATCGGTACGCTAAACCGACCGTGATTTTTAATCGGTTAAAATTCCAATTTTGTACTTTTTAAGTTTTGTCCACATATACACCCATGATCAGCTTTAACTTAAAAAGGCCTTAGTATTGGGCCTTTGAAAAATAATAGTAGCTGCTTTGGTTAAGAAATCGCAAGACATTGGGTCTCTGACCGTTGACTACTCAAAACACAAACATTCATGATAAGAAAATTTTAAGAAAGAAAGCAAACTTTTATTGAAGTCTATTATTTCAAAGACGAATGCTATATAAAATATGTATGAGACAAACAATACAATCGCTAATGACACGATTTATATCGAAATTTCTAATTTTAATCTACAAAATTCATTTTCGTAAAATATATATATATAAAAAATTGCTACAATACATGCAACGAAGAAGATCTCCCACCCTTCTTCATCTACGCTTTCAATCAATCACTTTTCTTCTCTGACACAGAGAGAGAGAGAGAGAGAGAGAGAGAGAGAGAAGTAGAAGCAACCTAAATTTTCTAAGAATCTCTTCTTCTCTCTCATGTCGAGATTATCCCAATTAAGATCTCTGTCACAGAATGATACACTTACTCTTCTTCTGAAGAGTCCTTTGATTTCTCACTTTTTGTCACCTCGTTCTCCGAGGTTGCTGTGTCGTCTATCTTTTCATCATCATCTCGCTGTGTCAGGCTTGACGCTCGAGAGTCTGATGTTCGAGTATGGCTCGTTGGTGCTGGAGCACTCGAGTCCGACACTTGAGGACTCTGACCCATTTCAGACTGCCCAGTCCCAACTGGACTGCTTTGTGACTGACTCATCTCAGACAGGCCCGCACCTACAGGACTGCTCTGACACTGACTCATCTCAGACCGGCGCGTACCTATGGGACTGTTCTGAGACTGACTCATTTCAGACAGCCCCGTACCTCCGGGACTGCTTTGAGACTGACTGCCAATTACCTGACTGGGTTCCTGGTGATCTGTTTTGGAGGGACTCAACGGTACAGAAACTTGCTCCGACTGGCTCGTTTGCTGTGACTCGCTTGCTTGCTGTTGCTGCTGTTCCTGACTCGTTTGTGTCTCATTCGCTTGCACATGGCTGGTTTGTGTTCCTTGAGAATCAGGGACAAGTCCAAGAGCAGACAATGTAGACCTACCAACAAAATAGTTTCATATCATTGTGCTCAGCGGCAAATGGATTTCAAATAGCTCAAGTCAGATTGTTCAGAAATGAATTCCTGGAAGCTTGAAAGAGGAAAGGTCACCTTGGAAGTGAAGACTGAATCTCTGGCTGGCTGGCATGTGCGGTTAGTGGAGCTCTTAATGCTGGGATTTTAGTCAATGCATTTCCCAGTTGAGGTGGAGGAAGCTGAACAAAAGGAATTTCAGTGAAAAGCCAAAACAAGGATCACACAGTTTTAACAACGCTTTTCGAAAGACTAGTATAGGTATTTAACCATTGTGGAATATATTAATTATAATCGCACCTGTAGTAAGACCTTGTATGATTGAGGCTGTGTTGTCTGTGCACATTTCAAAAACCCCACCCACAGTTTCGGATATTTCCATATCTGAGGCATTCATATAGAGAGAACCACAGTTTTATTTTCAACACACAGTCAATCATAAGAATGGAAGTATAACATTTCAAGAACATTACTGACCTGTTTGCTAACGAGACGAGAAAGGATCTCCAAGATGAAGTCCGACTATTAGAATATCAAGTTAAAGAGATTATTCAGTGAAAATAAAACTGGGACAGCAGAAAGAGAAGTGATAAGTTTGTTACCAGAGCTGGAAAAGCACCGATAGCTTGTAAAACTGTACGCATGAATAACATNGCAGACAATGTAGACCTACCAACAAAATAGTTTCATATCATTGTGCTCAGCGGCAAATGGATTTCAAATAGCTCAAGTCAGATTGTTCAGAAATGAATTCCTGGAAGCTTGAAAGAGGAAAGGTCACCTTGGAAGTGAAGACTGAATCTCTGGCTGGCTGGCATGTGCGGTTAGTGGAGCTCTTAATGCTGGGATTTTAGTCAATGCATTTCCCAGTTGAGGTGGAGGAAGCTGAACAAAAGGAATTTCAGTGAAAAGCCAAAACAAGGATCACACAGTTTTAACAACGCTTTTCGAAAGACTAGTATAGGTATTTAACCATTGTGGAATATATTAATTATAATCGCACCTGTAGTAAGACCTTGTATGATTGAGGCTGTGTTGTCTGTGCACATTTCAAAAACCCCACCCACAGTTTCGGATATTTCCATATCTGAGGCATTCATATAGAGAGAACCACAGTTTTATTTTCAACACACAGTCAATCATAAGAATGGAAGTATAACATTTCAAGAACATTACTGACCTGTTTGCTAACGAGACGAGAAAGGATCTCCAAGATGAAGTCCGACTATTAGAATATCAAGTTAAAGAGATTATTCAGTGAAAATAAAACTGGGACAGCAGAAAGAGAAGTGATAAGTTTGTTACCAGAGCTGGAAAAGCACCGATAGCTTGTAAAACTGTACGCATGAATAACATTGGCAGTGGAATTTGCTGGACCTGCCAAAAGTTTGCCAATAAGAATAAATGTCCAGAACGAGAAAAAAAACTCGGTAAGATAGAGACTGTTATATACCAGTTGATTCAGAACGCCGGCTAAAACCTGTTGAGTGAATGTCTGCCTCTGTGCAAAACAGGTATTGCATGCATCTGTGACCTGATAAGAACATTAATTAAGACATACGATTTAGGGAAGTAACCTCGGTGTTGATGGTAAAACAGAGCTGGCAGAGATNAACAAGGATCACACAGTTTTAACAACGCTTTTCGAAAGACTAGTATAGGTATTTAACCATTGTGGAATATATTAATTATAATCGCACCTGTAGTAAGACCTTGTATGATTGAGGCTGTGTTGTCTGTGCACATTTCAAAAACCCCACCCACAGTTTCGGATATTTCCATATCTGAGGCATTCATATAGAGAGAACCACAGTTTTATTTTCAACACACAGTCAATCATAAGAATGGAAGTATAACATTTCAAGAACATTACTGACCTGTTTGCTAACGAGACGAGAAAGGATCTCCAAGATGAAGTCCGACTATTAGAATATCAAGTTAAAGAGATTATTCAGTGAAAATAAAACTGGGACAGCAGAAAGAGAAGTGATAAGTTTGTTACCAGAGCTGGAAAAGCACCGATAGCTTGTAAAACTGTACGCATGAATAACATTGGCAGTGGAATTTGCTGGACCTGCAGCCAAAAGTTTGCCAATAAGAATAAATGTCCAGAACGAGAGAAAAAAACTCGGTAAGATAGAGACTGTTATATACCAGTTGATTCAGAACGCCGGCTAAAACCTGTTGAGTGAATGTCTGCCTCTGTGCAAAACAGGTATTGCATGCATCTGTGACCTGATAAGAACATTAATTAAGACATACGATTTAGGGAAGTAACCTCGGTGTTGATGGTAAAACAGCTGGCGGAGATTTCCTAATTGTTCATCAAAGCTTATATTCTTTGTTTGCTGTATGTTAATAAGTAAATGGTCGAGATATACCTGTTTAAGAGGTATTCCATCTCTTGCTGGGTCAATGCTATGGATAGCAATTAAAACTTCAGATGGAGAAAGCACTGGGCCAGACTGAGATGATCCCTAAGAACCAAATTCCAGAGTGAGCAGATCAAACTTCACTCAAAAGCCAGACGTAAGAATGAATATGATACCTGCAGCACACGAGAAAGTGCAACTTGGAATTTCTCCATAGGAAGATTCACCATATGTGGAAAAATGCGTAGAACCTGATCGATAGACAAGTTACAAGCTTAGAAAAATATGACAACTATACCCCAATGCGTCAATAGAAGGGGGGAAAAGGTAGGAAAGAAGATTTACATCGTCTCTTGGCAGGAACGGCAAAATTGGGAAAAGAATTTCTACATCCTGTAGTCCCATCAAAAGTTCAAAACCAAAGAAAAATTAGAGAAGAATTAGCTTACAGTTTTGCTATTAAAGAGTTATCAATGAACATTTCGTTGTCTTTACCTTTATTCTTGTATCAAACAACTTTCTTATAGTAAGTATCAATTCTGAAGAAGGCGTGGGCCCCTCAGTGAGGGTTTGAAGAACCTGTCATCAAGGAGGAACAGTAAGGAAATAGTAAAAGTACACACAACTATATGAGGCTTTTTAATCTGTTTATATAAAAGAAAGTCAAGAATAATGAAAACCTGCATTAGAAGGTTCTCACTCCCACTGGGTGGGTCTGCTATAATTTTAAGAAGCTCAGAGGATGAGCCCATAGTACGAACTAGTATTGGGATTTGAAGATGAATAGCCTACACAAGATAAAAAGTGAGAATAAACACCGGAGAAGAAAATTCACTGATATTATAGAACTTCTTAACACTGGGCTCCAGTCTTACCTGCTTAACAGGATCTAATGCATTCTTGTAAATGCTGAACACATGAACAAAAAGGGAGTGCTTCTGCAAATCAAAGACACATAGAAATCTAAAGTTTTAGCAAAATTTTACCACAAACTTGAAAAGCTAGCTTAGTCATTACTCTAAGAATGGTATAAATTTACAAGACCTTTGTACAGAGAGCAAAATAGAGTGACAGGCAGCGTTGAGCTTCAGTAATTGAAGTAGCTGATGTTGCTTCGGAGGGCGTCTCCATGCCACTAATAACGGGCTGTGGTTTATTTGGTGGACTTTTCAGATCAATATCCTTCTAAAAGAGAAAATAAAATAAAATTATGGTCAAATATTTCTTATGCAGTGTTCATTAGTACATAAAGAAAATATAAATGTATATAGAACTCCAAAAATAAATTATTTTGGTACAAGGGAGCACCTTATTACAATCATCCATCCGTGTTTCAGCATCTCCTCTCTCTGAAGAAATGCAACTTGCGACGGAAAACAGCCTCTCCTTTGCAAATTCTTCAATCTGTTGCGTAATGAATGATAAAGAATAGAGCTTGTTTGCGACCTGTAAAAATGACCCACAATTATTGAAGTGGTAACACATCAGCAGCTGGATACATTGAATCACAGGTTTAACAGAAACAAACCAGGCGGATTGCTTTCATGCGAATTTCTTCCAAGTGATGAACAGCACTCTTTTACAAGAAAACAAAAAGATGAAAATTTAGTGAGAGCCCCATAAACAAAAATAAGAAAATTACAGCCTTAAAAATGTCAATTGCTGATAAGAGAAAATGACAAGAAAGGTCAGAAAAAGGAAAGAGAAAGAACCACAAGCACAAAGCCAAAATTAAATAATGCACTGAAATGTGAAAGAGGAAAATTAAAGCTGAACCAAAGAAGAGGGAATTCGGAAAGCGGTGAGATAGAAAGAACCTGCAATGCAATCTTCAGGCAATCACTTCGGATTCCAGGTCTCATTAAAATAAGGCTCCAAACAGTACTGAGACCTTGAGTCACACGGTCTCCATTCTGTAAATCCTTTTCAACTTCTTCACCACTTCCAGGACAGCAAAACGATTCCAACAACTTCAGAACTGATTTTGGCAGATGTGGAGAATCTCCAAGCAATTTACTTAAAGATTTGTCAGACGGTGGAAAAGAGTCTCTAAGTGCTTCAGCCTAAAAGGTAAAAATGTTTTCTGAGAAAATTCCCTAGCAAAAAGTTGACTAAGATACAAACAAAAATGAATGCTTACCACAGTCAGCAAGAAACTTTCATATGCAGACGCAGCAGTAGTTGACGAGAAGAAATCTTGTTCTGCTTCTGCCTCCCCGTATAGTCTGTAAAGAACCCGCACGGTCAGCTCATGTCCCTGAAAACATAAGAGAAGGTAGTCAGACGAATGACTTTTGTTCAATTAAGAATGTCATCCAACAGAAGACTAGGAAATTCTATAGTCGAGCCAGTACAAGAGCCCATCTAGATTAGAACATATACCAGGATAAAAAGAGTAAATCAGAAACTAAAATCACTATCTCTAGCAAAGGATTTCACCACCATAATTGGGCTTTTTAATGCTACCAAAACACAGTAAGCATGTATCACGAATACACAGGATTAAACAAATTCTCACCTCATGATTCAAATAATCCGACAGGACATGCTCCTGTAATATTTTCCAAGGGTCTAACTCTGAAGGAAACTGCGAAAGAGAAAAATATAAAAAAAGAAAATGTGACGATCAATTACTGAGAGATAGAATTTACTCAAACTGTCATCTTGCCAACTAGGATGCATTTAATAGGTATAAAACAGGAGAGAGTATAAACAGCCATCGAAATCAAGCATAACAATCAGTAAGCACTAGACATATCCTCTTTCTACCACAAACCAGGCTCTTAGAGTAGAGGCAAGCGAGGCAAGAATCATGCAGAGGCTATTATGTTATTTTTTAAAAGAATTATCATAAAATAGACGAGTAATAAATCATAAGAAGAGAGAGCTAGAAGAGGCACGTCCCCTTGGAACGCTAAAATGTAAAAAAGTATAGATTAGAAATTGACCTCAACTCCCAAATGAGCAAGAAGAGAAAAACGGAGTTGTGAACCACCAGACATTGATATTTGCTTATATGCTTCAACAATGCGCAAAAACACCAGCTTCTGCAAACTGTCTTTCTCCTCATCAGAAAGGTCGACAACAGGTGCTGATATCTTAGGCAGGACAAAGTGAGGCGCAGAAGCAACTGAAGTTGCAGTTGACAAAACCAAGCTAGTAGAACCTGTGGCAGCCGCCTTTGGACTAAATTCCTCAGACTTATCCACAGACATTGAAGGAATTACATCGACAAGAAGTTTTCCACTCGCATTTTGATTCTTGGTTGCAGCCTCCACATTCATAGAATTCAATACAGAAGTAACACGGGCTCCTGATAAATCAAGTTGAGCAGAAGAGTCCAATCCAGGTATTCCACTTTCTATATTCCCTATATAATGCACGTCTGGTGGAAACACAGTACTGTCCTCTTCATTTTCTGGAAAAGAGACATCAGAAGAAGGTAATAAGCCAGTGGCAAGAACTGCATCTTCAGCTGAAAACATCTGCTGGTCCACATGAACGGCAAAGACTTCTTCATCCTCCTGTTATCGGTGAGATTTTAGTGTACAATACAATCTTAAAGACAAGAAGGCAAAACAAGGAGCATAATTGAGCAATATATATAACAGATAGAAATACGTAATCGAGCAAAGAGCACCCATACATTTTCCGTTTTCGGTATGCAAGGATTTATCAGGGCAGCAATTGGTGGGAATGCAGTTGACAGTGAAAGGACATCCGCTACAAATGATGGGGGATATCTAATTTGTGCATCACTACCAACTATACACATATTCATCACCAACTCATTGGTGCCATCAGCATAAGAAGAACCATTTGGTTGAATATTATGCATATTAGCCATCACAATATCAGTAAGTAAATCCGCAGCAATACCCTTAATAAGAATCTCCAACGATCCAATTGCTTTTTCACCCTGAGCAACCAAGGTTCCAAACACATCAACTAGTTGCTGAACAGGATCAATATCACGCACTGCTCTGCTATTACTTGGTCCGGCAACCTGAGGTAGAGAGCCACCATCATTAACATTTAATCCGTCGGTAGATTCTTCTGACACAGAAGGGGTTATTCTTGCACGTTTTCCATTCAAAGCATCTCCATTTAGATCAATATTGTATTCCGATCCAGATCTTTTCCTACCAAAATTACTTTCCGCAACATCAGAACTAGCACACAGAGGTTTCTCATCCACTGATACCTGTAATTAATAGTTCTTGAATTTCAATTTCTGCATCCAATATACATAAGCCAAAATAACCGGAGAGACACATGCACACACAATGATAAATATGCAGATGAAACTATGAATAGAAAGAAGAACAAGCTACCTTGGTATCCTCTGCACTGTCTTTGTCCTGAATGCTTCCGTTATTCTTGTTAAAAAGATCTTTAGCTTTCCCTGCCCGACCTCCACCTTCTATCTCCTTAAGAGCACCGATCAAGCGATCCTTCCACTAGAGAAAAATGACAGCATAGAGATCTAAATAGTTGCAAGTTTACTATGAAAATCAACTCCATAGAAATACACCACAAAATTTATAAGAATGGTTATACCACTATTAGTTGATTAATAATGATAGGATAGCAAGTAAGAAAGATCAGCATAATACACATAATTCACTACATACGAGTACATAAACTAACAATCTACCGCAAAATTTTGGGAAGATCAAATACAAAGCATGGGACAATGGTTGTTTAGTTGCAGTGACAATGTATACCAGCTCAGCATGACGAAAATAATCAATTATAAATGGATAGAAAATAACAGAAATTAAATCCTTGGAGGTAATTAAAACAAAATAATACCGGTGCAGCAGCGGGATGTGTACATTTCAAGTAAGAGAGAAATACAGTCTTCAACGCAAGATTTGCTGCTGCAGCATGCACTCCTTTGAGAAAGCTTAGGGGATCCAAGCTAAGTAGAACGGGTAGAATGCGTCCACAATATGCAGGACGTTTCTTTGCAACTGATGAAAGACTGTATACGAAAAAGAATCAACGTAAACAGTGAATCATGAACCATAAGACAAGTTAGGATCCCCATCTACACAGTCTATGATGAAAGATACCAGTAGATTACCAAAGACAGTTTCCCCATAAATATTAGTAACTGTGTGTGAGAGCATGTTTTTACATTTACCCCGTTCTTATAATCACAGGAATTTCATCCTAGATTGGATGCTCTTCAGTCTCAAATCTAAGTTTTTTTAATTCATGATCACATTAAACATTTTCTAGACAAAAATGAGCCAAAAAGAAAGTAATAGAGAGGAACATAAAAAGCTGAATATTCATGAAGTAATACCAAATTAAAAAACAATAATCGTCGAGCTATCTAGAGAACAATAATGTGCGTATATTGATGCACTTAAAAAACAACTCACCTATTAATGAGAACAATAATCGTCGAGCTATTTAGAGATTTGGCTGCAGGGTGCCGAAGCTGATCAAGCAGTAGACCCAATTTCTGGCTGGCCTCAATTGACAAGTCTCCGATATTCAAAACAGGATGTCCCCCACGAAGGATAGTTATATTAAAATCTGCTTCACTTCCTTCAGGAAAGGTAACTAGATTGTATAAGCAACTAGTTTCCAATAAGATACTAATGGAACAACAAATATATAGTTTCAAGTAATCGAGCAGATAGATCCATAAATATTTACCTTCATGAGGTGTATACAAAAGAATAAGCGCTTCCACAAATTTCATAGCGCATAATTTAACACCGCTGTTTCCTTGCTAATATACAAGTCACAAGAAAAAGAAAAAAAAAAAAACAATCAGATAAGAAAGATAACAAATCGAGGAATCAGAGTAAGCATTAATTCCCACCTTGAAAGCCACTGAGCATATTTCATCCTTAACCTTAATCATCCATGTCCACGAAGATTCAAGAAGATCATTCAGCTCACTAGAATGCAAACCCTGGAAGCCAAAGAGCAATAAGCAAATCAGAACTACATAGCAAATGCAGAACGAACAGGTCACAAATACTAAAACCTAGAAAAAAACAAGAAAACAACCTGAACTGCCACTCTTTCGAGGGTGGAACGGAATAAATCAGCTACGCAAGCAATGACCTGCCTCGCTACAGCTGGTGTCTCATCTTCAAGAGACTTAATTAAAAGGGGCACTATTTCGGGTAATAATTCAACATATTTCAATCCAATCTCACCAAGTATCCTGCATTTGAAATAGCATCAGAGGTTCAGCAGTTATGTCAATTCCCTAGTTCAAAGAGAGGAGCACGTCCTCGATTATACTAGTCGTAACCGAATCTTTCAGCTAGCCAATGAGAGTAAGACAGACACTAAACCATCAGTTATAATCACTCCCTGAAGTGAGATGTTGTCCAGGATTAACAACAACAGCAAGTAACTATACGAAGGCAAGATACTATGCGTCATCAATACGGTGACTGTGTAAATTGATTATAAAGAGAGAGAGAGAGACGCGAGTTACAAAGACCAATAAGAATCAACAATTTCATCATCCGAGATATAAAAAAAAAATCTGGAAATTCATTTATATGTGTGTATTTTACAAAACAAATCCGAAATATTTCAGAAACTTTAGCATTGGAATCACCAGAAATTGAAAAAAAAAAAAAAATATATATATATATATATATATGAACTAATCAGGGAAAAGGGTTACAAACTACAATAGCGGAGCTTACTCGGCGACAAACTTGCGAACAGCACCGAATTGATCGGAGAGAAGATCGAAAAGGTGAGGAAGCAACTCGATGGGAAAAACGGACTCGTCCTTTTGCAAATCCCGGCGCAAATTGCGTAAGCGTTGCAGCTTCGGAGGCAATTCCGTGGCTGATTTGGCGGAACTCGCGAGACCTTCAAGCCTTTCTCTTGAATACGAAGCCATGATTCCAACCATCACCGGTTTCAAACCAATCGATATTAATTATACACTAAGTGCCCAGAGATACGCATGTCTCTTCTTCTTCTTCTTCCTCTTATTCTATAAAGGGCATAGGGTTTTTGAGAGAAGGAGGACGAATGGGGGAGATTCGTTTTATTTCTGATACGAACAAATTGAACTGATTTCCATTTTCGAGGTCTTTCCTAAAAGACACTAGTAAATCGTTTACACGGCGTCGTTTGGACAAATGAAAGAATTACACTATGGTCCCTCGTAATTGATAAGTCCCGTTAGTTGATGAATTGATTAAAGAAGCCATTTGGGAATAAGAATGGGCCGATGTGGGCCTATTTCGATTGATATATTTAAATGACGAAAGAATTTTTATCCGTGTTTTGTGGTCCTATTGGAGTCTTCTCTTCTCGGATTCGGACAAAATGCGAGTGGCGTGCATCAAATTGCAACAAGGACTTCACAGGTTGAAATGAAAAGCACTTTTGGAGATTAGGACCCGGTTTGTTCAGTTTCGAAACTAAAGCCAAAAAAGAGCCTAGTGGCTAAGTGAAGGGATATATATACATATATACATATATACTCGAATATAGATAGATCATGGTGTTTTGTAAAAGTAAAACTTTCAATAGGTCTTGAAGTCAAGAGCTCCATGGATTCCGTATGCTCATTACCGTGCGCGTGAGATCTGAAATCCCATAGTGAGAAGAGACCAATGGACACTCAACGCTAGAAGAAGATTCGCATGGACTCTATCTCTCTTTTACCAACCACATTAACATAACATTCCTCAAAACACCAATTCAGAATGCAACGAACCCATAACTCATAATGCACAAATCATGAAATCGATGATTCTTACTCTCTAACAACGAAGACAACCTAAATCAGATTTATCTTCCTCTAATGATAGGCTTATAACTATGTCTCACACCACACATTGACATAAGAACTAAAAGCTATGTGAATGACAGCAGTTCTTGGAGCTCGAATACAATACTGAAACAGTTGCAGAGCTCAGTACCAGTGTACGAGCAAGATCTCATTACCAAATCAATCAAGTTCCATCCTTTGTAATCAACCTAATACTAATAGGTTGTCTGAAATCTAATACTAGCATCCACACCTAATTGAGCAACAAGCTCAACATATCATCATCAATGGATCGAAGAATATAATCATTTTCAAAAATCAACTGATCAAGAGAGTGAGTAGTACATTATTATAACTGACAAACTTGTTTCTTGCAGATGGATTACAATAACAAAACACTACCAAAGAGATATAAGGGAAACACAAAGGATACAAACTACCAACAACAAATATCATCTTCTTCTTCTTTTCAAAGAGATTACTGCAAAATGGTCGCAAACCATTTCGTCTGGAATTTTACCCTTTTTTTTTTTGTTTCATTCTCTCTAATCACTCGGAGCGATTAGCGAACCTCTCAACCTTCTCATCGTTGAGATTGATCCCAACCATAGCTTCACCAAGGCCACAGCTGACCTCCACAAGCATCTCAGGGTCACTGTAATGAGTCACAGCCTGAACAATGGCACGTGCACGACGCGCCGGGTCACCACTCTTGAAGATACCAGAACCAACAAAGACACCGTCACATCCAAGCTGCATCATGAGAGCAGCATCAGCCGGAGTAGCGACACCACCGGCGGCGAATTGAACAACGGGAAGACGACCAAGCTGTTTGGTCTGCATCACGAGATCGTAAGGAGCGGCTAATTTCTTAGCGAAGGTGAAAACCTCATCGTCATCCATGTTCCTCAAAACCCTAATGTCACCCATAACGGACCTGACATGCCTAACAGCTTCAATAATGTTACCAGTCCCAGCCTCACCTTTGGTCCTAATCATGGCGGCACCTTCACGGATCCTCCTCAAAGCCTCGCCGAGATTCCTACAGCCGCAAACGAAAGGGATCCGGAAATTATGCTTGTTGATGTGATGGTCTTCGTCGGCGAGAGTCAAAACCTCGCTCTCATCGATGTAATCGATTCCAATAGCTTCAAGGATCTGAGCTTCAACGAAATGACCAATCCTGGCCTTAGCCATGACCGGAATCGTAACGGCCTGTTTGATATCTTTAATCATCTGAGGATCGCTCATCCGAGCAACGCCTCCTTGAGCACGGATGTCAGCGGGAACACGCTCCAAAGCCATGACGGCGCAAGCACCAGCTTCCTCGGCGATACGAGCTTGCTCGGCGTTGACGACATCCATGATAACACCACCACGGAGCATCTGAGCCAGACCGACCTTGACGGAGAAGGGGGATTTCTTAGCCTCCGTTATAGCACCGTTACCGTACACCGCAACAACGCCGGTTCCTTCCATTATCGGAGGAGATTGGATTGAATTGATTTTTTTTGTGTGGAGAAGAAAATGGAAGAAGAAAGATTTGTGATTTGGTGGTGAGGCGATTTATGGTCCTCGTCTATCTTATTAGATCGGCTTTATAGTGAGAGTTTGTGGCGGTGTGTCCCTTAATTAAAAAATAAAAATAGATGTTTTTTTTTTCTTCTTTTATTTTTTAATTTATAATAATAAATATTGAATTTTTCATTGGGAACTGTGTAGATTAAGTTATACACACGATTTCGGACGGTGTAGATTAAAAACACACGATTTCGATTATCGGGTTAACCACACATGTTTAGTGGACTGCATTTTAAGCTTTTAGCTAGCGTGTATTTAATATAATATTTTAAGTGATTTGAGTTTTTGTGAGATTTTAAATGATTTTGATGATTTTAAAGAAGTTGATATGATTTATTGTAAAATTCTTTCAAATCTCACCTAAAACCATGAGATTTGGATTTTTATATTTTAAATAAGAGGGATTNGCCCTCAAAATAAAAATAGATGTTTTTTTTTCTTCTTTTATTTTAATAATTATAATAATAAATATTGAAATTTTCATTGGGAACTGTGGGATTGAATTAAAAACACGATTTTAATAATTTTAGTGGACTGCATTTTAAGGTTTTAGCTAAAACTAAATTGAGAGAGTCGTCTCAAACTTGATTTTTTTTTTTTTTATCAAAGTGTTACGTAAAATGCATTGTTAAAATCAGCGAAAAAATGCTGACCAATAGTAACAAAGTTTTATAAAAGTACAAGTAACAACCAAATCGTAACAACCAAATCGTAACAACCAAAAAGTAACAAAGTTTTTTAAACGTTTTCCACAATTAATTTTTATGTAAAATTTGGAAAAAATATCTTCTGACACCAAGAAATGTAACTGGACCTCGTAGAATCCGCGACTGTCGCTCTAGTCCGCATTAATTGTTTCCATAAAAGACAAAGAGAAAAAGGAAATAATGTTGTAAAAGTAAGAAAGAGTTTTGGTGTTTCTCTCTTTTTTATTCTAATTCACTCATACAACAAAACAAGCACATTATATAGTAAAAGGCAAAGTTTAAACTTAAACTGAATAGATTATGGCTAATGGACTTTATACATGGCGATGAATTTTATATAATAAGATAAGTAATAAGTCGGTTATGGAAGTCTACTCCAAATGTTTTAACAAATAAAAAGTTTTGCAGAAAAATGAATTGCATGCTTATAAAAATCATTAATTATGTAAAGCATCTTTTTTCCTTCTTAAAAACAAATTTTGTTTTTCTTTATCATCATAATCAATCCATTATCCATAGCCAATCGTTATGCAATTGTTGTACGTTAGGTTTTATAGCTAAAATATTTCTAGAAAAAACAAAAAAGACTCGAAAAAGAAAGAAATTAAAATCCTTTAGCAAGCAGTTTGTGATGATAAAAGTAAAATAGGCGGCTTTGGTTGAAAAGGAAGGCCCGCCTCTCGTTTGCAATCAGTGGGATTTTTCCACTCAAATCAGTCGACCCCGGCGGCCCAATACACTTCCAACTTGGTCTTCTTGACTACTTTGACTGTTTAGTGTAACATTCACATATAAAAGTCCAAAATTTATTCAGTATAACTTAACTATTCATAGAATTAGTGATAAGTGGATGATCGATTATTTAGTCAAATAGGAAGTTCGATTCTCAAATAATTGTAGTTTTTGTCAATTAAGGATAACAATCTTTCGTGGAGGTTTAAGACATGCTGCTACTAAAACCGGTTTGTTATAAACATCCTATAGTTTTTATAAACACTAACAAAATGCTATATGAGCAATTCGTGTCTATAATTCGAAATCTTTGTGAGATTATTTGTTTGGAAACAACCATATATGGTAGATAACGAATGACCATATTTATTTTCCGTATAAAGAAATCGTTACAGCACTTTGAAAAAATATTAATAAATAAATTTTGAGCAATGCTCAAGCGCTAGGCGTTAACTAGGCGGTAATCCAACGCCTAGCGCCTAAAACGCCTAATCGCAATCTAGACGGTTTTAGACGGTTTAATCGTTTATACTATAAAGTAATATATATCTGATATTATATACATAATTATACAAAATATTTATAAGAATAATAAAAATGTTAAATCAAAAACAAAAAATAGGTAAAAATATTATTTCAATTTATTTTAAATAATATATTAAACATTTATAATTATATTTATAGAAATAAACCTTATAAATTTTAAGTTTGTGCAATTAAAATTTTAAAAATACACTATAATGATGATACTACAATTTTAGGCGGTCAAAGCGGTCGTCTATGCGGTGCTATAGCGCCTAGCGCCTAGACGGGGCGGAGGCGAACGCCTAAAACGCTTTTTAGAACACTGATTTTGAGTAATAAATATATATACAACACAAAAAAAAAAAAAAACAAATTGGTCAAATTAGGAGCAGCAATCAACGCACACAACCAAACCATTCTCATTGCATATCAAACACTGAGTCCTTGATCCATCTCCGGAGATAATCCGGCGGCTACCTCTGCATCCCTCACACATCAGAAACCTAAACCCATCGCATCGCAGGCAACGTTCATTTCCGGTGATTGGAACGCCCTCAAACAGAACCTTAAACATACCTTGCTCGTGCAGACCCAATACCCTCTGAGCTCCTCTGATGCATCTTCCTTTAACGAACAGAACCGGAGGCAGAACCTCTGTTTCCTCCGCCGCTGAGATTCGTCGGAGCTCTTCTCTATACTCTCTATGCATCGACACATCTCTCTCGTAGTACTTAACCTTAAAACTATCAAGCAGAAATCGGATCATGTTGCAGTCGTCGAACGTTTTTCTGATTCCCCGGAGAGTCGTCGTGTAGAAAACAACTGATTCCTCTCCTCCCGGAGGACACCGCTCCTCAAATTCCAACAACGGATCGATAACGGCATCGCCGTCTTCTCCGTTCACTCCTTCCGCGGTCGCGTTGACTATCTGAAGGGCGTTGACATTTTCTTCTTTCCGTCTATCCTCTTCGACGCGGATCACCGGAGGAAGGGTATTCTCGTCTTTTTCGATTTCCTCTTCAACGGGAAAGGGGATATGGTTTTCTTCATCATCGATTCTGGAGAAATCGTCTATCTTCTTAAAGCCCACTGCTGCTAATTCAAACGCTTCTAACAGCTTCGGATCGAAAAGTGTGCTCGAATTCAAATCAGGTCTTCTAAACCCAGATCCAATAGCTTTATGAGATCCGTTAGAAACTTCCGATTTGCTCTCTTTCTGATCACACGGAACTCTCGGAATCTGGTTTACCGGAGGCCGGACGTTCTCCTTGTCGCCGACGACACTTCTAGAAGCTTCTTCTCTCTCGTTTTCCACAAGTTCCTCCTTTACGTTTGCGATTTGATCTCCAGGCTTCTGAGGGGTTCTCCAGATAGAACCGGCGGCTGTTATCTGAGGAATGGGGTTAGATATCTTTGGAAGAAACTCAGAGATCCCATCTTCTGCAGCAGAAAGCACCTGAAGAATCCGATCCTGATTCAGATACTCGCCGGCTCTAAACGATTTTAATTTCTTTGCAAACTTCATTCTCGATGACTTCATCTCCCTCCAGTGTTTTTTTACTTCACCGGAGATCTGTACCAATCAGATAACAAAATTCGAGAAAAGCTAGTTGGGGATAAATTAGGGTAAAAGAAAAAAAAAAAAAAAAAAAAGGGCGATGAGGATGATGAATTGATGATGATTCAATTTCAGCCCCAACGGCTAGTGAAAAGATGGTAGCTTCTCTTTTTCTTTTCGGGGGAAAACAAATGAGAGAGTGTGACCACTAAGCAAGTGCCACGTCTGTAGACGATTTAACAAAACATCGATTATCGCAACGGTACATAAAAACTGGGCATCTTCCAAATTGGCCACTTAAACCGAACCACATTAGAATTACACATTAAACCGGAACCGCTAATCACTTTTATATGTATGCCAAAAACAAGCGACGACGTATTGCCAAAATCAGATTTGGCCAAACCATTTGTCAAATTAAAAAAAAAGGGACCAAAAAACGTTTACAAACCCCATCAAGAGCATTAAGTCACTGAGTTTTCTCTTTAAGTACATAGACAAACAGCTTCAAATTGTACGTTCTGCTCCATCCTAATTTCTTTCTCCTATGGTTTTATAGTTTTCTACAGAAGTCAGACAACCACACCACCAACTTCTTCTTCCAAAAACTTTAATCGCCTGTTCAGCTGCATCTAGCTCAGTAGTGAATCGTCTCTCTACCCGGGCGCTAGGATACTAAACCGGCACACGCTTGCCACGGTACTTGTCAAAGAACTACACATTGCATAAACAAAAACCAGTCAATCGATCGCATTAGCCAACAACTGGCAGAATATGCAACAGAGTTAATAATAAAGTTAAGGCAAACTGACAAAACACTAGACCTAGAAACTCAAGACTGACAAAACACTAGGCCTAGAAACTCAAGACTGACAAAACACTAGGCCTAGAAACTCAAGATCATCAGACACAATGAGAGAATGATCCATTGTAATTTGGATAGCCAAACTGGGAATCACATGAGTTCTGTTTCTGTATGTGGATCGGAGTAATACATCTATCTCACCAGGTTTTGAGCAGTTCACATGGATAAATTGTTATTGATAACATTGAGTAACGGCATGTGGTAGTGGAAGTCTACGAGTCTCATGCAAAGACAATTATTAGTGAATTTTGAATTGGAGACATACCGTTCTAATATATGGTTGCTGAATGATCCAACCGAGAACTGGTATCTTCTGAGCAAAAACTGCCAAGGTTGGCCAGAAGCCACTGAAATACAAAACGCTTTTAGTATCTGTTTACATTCCCACAAGCTGTATCAGTAAATAAGAAGAAAAATAGCAAAAAGACCTGAAGAGTACGAAAAAGCCATAGGTCTCCAACATCATTCCCAGGATTGGCCACCCAATGACAACAAAAAAGAAACCGACGCCAAAAGAAATAGTTCCCTGAGTGGAGAATATGTAAAAGCCAAATGAACATGCGTATAAGGATAAATATGTAAAGATATATCTGAGACGGATCCAGAGATATTGACAAGATACAGAAAGATGGCAAAAGCAACTAGACCTTATAATTTTGACGTTTCATGAAAAACTGCATGGTAGACTTGAAGCCAATGGTTAGACTAACACCCGATATGAAAAGAATCTGAGAAAACATGAAAAGAAACAAGCTATCTCACTCTTAGTTTTGTACTATGCAAGAATAGTGGTCAAAGCATTAGAAAACAAAGAAATCTGAGGTACTTACGTTTCCCATGGCAAGTAATCCCTTATCAAACACAAAGACTACTCCCAAAAACGAGAAAAATACTCCAAATCCTGTGAGCCCTAACCCGATTTCTGTTTCAAATCACATAAAGTATAACCAAGTTCAGTAGGAATAACTTTGCACCCTGATGATAATATACAGGAAAATAAATGGATTCCCCAACAATAACATGACATCGGATGATCTACTCACTCAATAACGTAATAAGTATAACTAAGTAACATGACAACGGATTATTTCTAGAAATCACAATGTAGACGTACTTTTTCGGTCATTCATTTCGAAGGACATCATGATTCCCGGATTCAGCTGCTTCTACCTTTCGCTGTCAATAGGCAAGAAACAATGTTGAAATTCAGGAATTAGACGATTAAAAGTAGAAACATTAGTGTTACAAACTTAGGATCGCATAGAGATCCAAAACTCTGGCATCAGTTTTGGCGAAAATCAATGTTTGGAGTCATTCTATGGATTTGAAGTCGACTAGAGATACTAGTTACGGAATCAAACGTATAAACCCTAGGTTGTTCAATCGAAAACAAATAGACTGCCCACAGAGCGAGAAGAGCGATTGATTCAACGATACTAGAATCTAATCAGACGAATTGCAGAAATTGAAAAGATTCAAGTGAAAACGATGATCATATCAAAAAAGGTTATCAAACAGAAACCGCTACGGTGCCAGGGTAACTTACAGATCTGGAATTAGGGGAAGAAGAAGGCGTAGAAAACCTAGCACGCAGATTCCTCGAAGACGATCTAGAAAAAAATTATCAAACATGTCAGGCGAATTTTGTAATCGGAATTGATAGATCAGTGCAACGAACATGAGCAGGAGATCGTGATGATGAACAAAAAAAACAAAGATGGGGATAGAGAAGAGAGAAACGAACTTGCTCGCAGAAGAGACAAATGGCCGGAGGGAGGAGCAGAAGGCGATGCGAGAGAGAGCACGGTGGGGGTCGTGATTTGTTTGCTAGAAATCAAAATTCCGTACCCGGTGAGTGCCCCAATCGGAAAGAAAGATATAGTGCGCTTGGGAACAATGTAAATTATGTGTCTTCACCATTCACCACTTGACACATGTCACTCTGTTGTACACCGTTTAAAATAAAACGAAATACGAATATACTTTATATTATATATCAATTATTTGCAATCAGAAAATAATTGTTTTGTACACTTTTTGTTATCAAATCGTTAGCTTTGCTGTTCCTTGTTCATAGAGCAGTTTGTGTAATCTCTTTTTTCTCATCAATTAGGGGAGCTTTGTTATAAAAATCTTTCATATTGCAAACCGATTCTAAGAGATATTTGTATAATTTCAATCATTTCTAGTTGTGGTCATAAGTTTGTCCTTTGTTTTTGTTTAGTATAAGGCAATATATCTATGTAATTTCAATTGTCGTCCTAAGTTTGTTTTTCGTTTCTTGTAGTTTGAAGCTTTCTTGAGTAATCATGGAGGTTATTCAAACGAGAGAACTGAACTGGAGCATACTATTTACGAAATAAAAGTCGATCCTCACCACCTTGAAGTTGCCATGGCAATGTAGGTTATATATATCACAATCAGATCATTTTTTTTTATATTGTGCTATTTGTTTTCCATTGTTACAATTTTTTCTTCTTCTCATTTTCAGATTTTCACAAATATTTATTGCACCTCTTCTGAACATCTCCTCCATGAAAAGAGAGATTAGTGCCATTGACTCAGGTTTAAGTTTAATTGCCACTTTAACTTTTTTATAAGAGATACACAAACTTCATTTTGTAATTTCTGACCATTCTGAACGGCTTCTCATGCAAATCGTTTCACAAAGTAGCCACTCAAATAGAAACATGTTGGAAGCGCTGAAATCAATTTCTTTTGACGATTTAGCAAGGTTCATTCCTGATTTGTGATCTCAGGTATTTGCATGTAACATTTTATTTTTCATTTTCGAATAGCATTCCTTTGATTACTTTGATTGAGTGGCTTCTTGGCAGATATTCATCAAGGGTATATTTTTTGGTGATATTCTAAAAAACGAAACGATGAGTATCTCTAATGGTTTTCATAGTCTGCAAATATCACCACTCCTCGAGAATTTGAGAGAGAGAGGAAGAATAGTTCATCTTGCCAAACATAGAGTTGATGTGAAGGTGGAGAATATGTTTGAAACTAATTCTCTAACAAAGGTACTAATAGATACTTGGCTACTTTCCAATTGGTTCAAATAGATTATTGTGTTTTATGCTTGTGAATACGTTGTTTTGTAGGTCTACTTTCCAATTGGTCTTGGAAAAGTCAAAGAACCTAGGGAAATGTCAATGCTAAATCTCTTTGTCTCCATTATAAGTGAGAAGTTATCTTAAGCTAATTTGTTACTTAGCTTTCAAATCTATTTTGCCTCCAGGACACAAGAGGAGCTTGGTTATTTTGTTCAATGAAAAACTTGTTTGCTACAAGGAGCCGCCGGTCTTGATATTTGCATTGTGAAACTCTTTGGGATGTGCTTGGTAAGTTTGTGAAACTCTTTGGGATGTGCTTGGTAAGTTTGTTTATATAATAAGTTCATGAATTTGTTTGTAAATTTGTCTACATCATTTCATTTACTTCTATATTTACAAGAAAGTTTGTGTGATGAGACTTTTCAAGATTACAAAATTGGTGTAATTTCGATGTTGTCAAATGACAGTGGGAAATAATTTATTTCGAATTTAACCATTTTTTTAAAGTAATTTATTTTTAAAGCTTAATTATTTTTAAATATAAATTAAATTTTTCTTATTTTTATTTAATTACTAAAATTGTTTAATAATAAAGGTATTTCTGTCCAATGAATTTCATTATAAAATGTCTAGTTTTCAAATAACTATAATATTAAGTGTAGTTTTCAAATTTCTTATAAGATTTGGTGTATTTATAAAAATCTCCCAATTGTATTTCATTGAACAAATTGTTTAGAGTTTAGTTCCATAGATTAACAATTAAAAAGGGATCTGTATATGGGAACAGACTGTTCCATAAAGGTAGTGAATTCATCAAACTGATTTGCAATATTTCTTGTAGATAGTAGTCTAGAGTTTACTTGCCATAGATAGTTAAAATTGTGAAATCAAATGCATGAAAATGTTTGAAGTCACTAACTTATCACTGTTTTATTCAGTTACATATTTGATTTCTACGCCAAAGAGAAAGAACGAACTTATGCTGATCACGATTCACGAAGAAGGATATTTTGGAATGGTACAAAAAGTATTCTAGGTTGTCATCTCTACATTGCCATAGAGTTGTTGTTTGAAGCTGCTTAGCTAAGCTGATTCAGGTGAAAAAAAATATATATATACTAACACGTATGAACAACAACAACAACAACAATTGATCCCATATATATATAAGCTAAAACAACCCTATTACTATTTACTCGATAAAAAAAAATGAATTGGTGATACCTTGAAGACTTAGCAACATCAGGCGATACATATTCCTCCTGTTATATATATATATATATAGAAAACTCGTAAGAATCAATCAATAAACCAAGACACGGAAACTTCAATTGCAATAAGGTATGCAGGGATGACAAATAGAAAATAATAACCTTCTTAACACTGCGACAAAAACAGGGAATATGATCAATTCTTATCTCTTTTCTAATTTGAAAACAGGTACGAAATGGTGGAGGTGGTTCAGCAAAGGGGCTGTATGCGGGCTTGTGAAATAATCTCCCCATTATTGCGCTGTGCCCAGTGCCCTCCTCCTTCCTAGCTGGAAACCTAGCTGTTTATATTATGAATCTATGATGCTAAATATCGGAAAACAAATATTTTTACATGATTTATACTGTGTTTTTGGAAATATATAGATAATTTCGATATATAAAAATGGAAATGTTTTTCATCTTTTTGTTAAGAAAATTAGTAGTTATATTTTTGAAAGGACTGATTACCTATCAAAATTTTGGAGTAATTCTCATATGAGAAAGAGAGCATCATGAGTGTTTTTTTTACTTTTCTTTGGGTCAATATTCGCATCTATATATACTGTATGTTGTTTGTTACCCATCCTGTCCATCATCATCATTTAACTATAAAAAAGAAATGACGCTGAAGTTATGGAATCAGAAAAATATTATTTCGGATGAACCGGGTTCGATGATATATGGTTACAAGTACAACCAAGCCGAGAAAAACTCCGGAATCCATACATCGTACACAGAAACAAGCACTCTTATGGCTTTTCTCCATCCCACACTTGTCTTTACATCTATACAACAGATACGGTAATGCGAGGAAACCAACAACAGCAAGCAACGTGCATTGTTGTGTGTTAGACATTGAAGATCTTCTTTACCTTCCTGATCTTCCTACGACATACAGGGCAAAAACCTGATGTTTCAGCTATCCTGCGTATTACATCCAATTTTTTAAAAGTCATCATTAATGTTAACCCAGACCGATTTTAAAACCAAACAAAAAAGATCATATCCTAATATTGTTTAAACGAAGTCATGTTTTATCCCAAAAATGGAAGGAATGAGTTATTTATTACCGTGTCCCGCACTGGAAGCAAGCAACGCAGTGACCACAAGAGAGGAAGAAACAGTCTCTAGGCGCATCATAGCAAATCGCACAGAGATATCTTGTACTACTGTGGCCTTCACCATGTGCGCCTTCCAGTTCCTCAGTACTTGTCAAGATAGAACTGTAGGACGAGCACCAGCTCGAGTTATCGTCGTCTTTGCCCGGAATTAGAGGAGCTACATCATCATTTTCATCAACAGCTTCGTCTTCGGAGACTGGTTGTCGTTTATTGAAAAGACCCGAGACAATTAACAAGAGTGCTGTCACTACACCTGTAATTAAAAAAAAAAATCCCAGGAGAAAAGCAAAATTTTATAAAAGAAGTCTTAACGAAAACATCGGTTACTATGACTCACTCAAAAGATTAACAGAAAGAGCATTACCCATGCAAACTAAGTATGCAATCCACCTTGGTTCATATGAGAGCTTTGCACAGAACTCATTCTTAGAATTGTTCTGAACAACAAGAAGAGAGTTGAATTCAGGTCGTAATATTTCTTCTCGAATATACATAAAAAATGTGAACTATTTTGTATTGCTCTATGAACTCGTTTGGTAAGGAAGAGTGAAATAGAAAGACGAGACATACCAGCTTTGGACCTGGTGATGTTAGTATCGCAGCATTAGTTCCAAATAATGGAACACTTAGAGTGCACTTGTCATTAGGGAAAGAGCAATTGTAATAAGCATTTGTAGTATCATACAATATCCCCTCGACTTGAATGTCAATCGTCGCCTGAACATAGATATTGTGTGAGAATATTATGACAAAAAGAGAGCTACTCCGGATTAGAAAGGGGCAAAATACTGCAGTAAAACTAACAATTGAGGCTCTTGTTTCACAAATTTACCCTATAAATTTAACATATATCATTATAAGTTGCTTCAGCTTTTACCTTCACTTCATTCAGGTATACGTTGCCTACTGCAACGTAATAGCTCGACGACTTAGTTATGTCCTGCTCAATGTAACCACTATCTGTCAAAAATAAAATAGGTAGAGTGTGAGTGAGCTCATGAATATTACGAATTAAAACCTATCATGTTAAAAGTCGTGATTGCTTACCAGAGATTATATGCCATGATAATGTGGTGTCTGGACGTGTAGGGTCCTGTACCCACTCAGAGAGCCCATCCACACCTTCGATTATGAATGCATAAAAAAGCTGAATTACTAAACAACTATTTCTTATTGACAGCCAATAAAGACCAGAATACATCACGAAATCTCAAATATCAAATCAGGGGAAGGAACAAACTACAGTAGCCAATGCACCAAAGGTAGTGATAAGAATGATTACGAAGTAGACAATTCATTAATAGCTGTCTTAGACTCTTAGTGGATCCCAAAACATCACCAAACACACGACTTTGCCAATAAACTATTGTGACGCTAACTTAAAGTAACCAACAAAAAGAATATAAGAGCATCCATCTAACTTACTGAAGTAAAAAATATTAAAAAAAAGGATTCGTCTCAAGCATACCTTGGGCTATGACAAGGTAGAGGGAAGAACCCACAGATTCAACATTGTATGAAACTTTTAAGCGTGACCCCTTGTTCAAATACTGTATCCAATACTGAAAAGAGTAGCAAAACAAAAAGGTATCAGTGCCCGTTGCATAGCCATTTCTAGATAGCAGAGGTAAAGAGAAAGAGAGAGAGAGCTTAATGACCTTGTAAGAATCATTTGGCACGGCTAGATAGTGAAGTTCAGACCATTTAGCCGGAACATCAAGCTGTGGGGCTTGGTTCAATCCATAGAGTATCAAACCTGATCCCTTGTTCCCTAATTCTTCCACCTTGAGAAAGAAACACGATATCAGGAAAGTTCGACGACAATGGTGGGATCCTAATGCATGAGAGGAGAGAAACATACAATAACATTTTGGACGAACACTGAAGTTGGCTTGATAAGGAACGAAGCGTTTGGTCCCAACCATACGGTCGTGGTGCCGTAAAGTCCCAGAATCAAAGTCATCGACACTGAATTCAAATTCAATGACAAACACAAATAATCATCAACAAAAAAAAAACATTCACACAAGGGAAGCATAGATTGAAAATTCGAATCTCACCGAAGATACAGAAGGTAGCAACGACGACAACGCAAGACCAAGGGTCTTCAGAAGAAGTCGAACCATCCCTGACGTTCTCAGATGCAACAATGCTCCCATGGCGGTAATCGTACTCGGAACGATTCCATGGTGGTCGATCACGATGATCAAAACCACTATCGTGTGCGTGTTCAAAGCGGTGATACCCGGTCTCTTCGCGGGTCACAGGAGGAGGAGGAGAAGAAGACGAAGCGAGAGAATCAGGAAGAGACATGTCGTGAATCGAATCGAATCGAGGAATGAAGAAATCGAATAGAAGAAGGTAAAACCCTAAACGCAGGGTTGGGGTTAATGTTGAGGAACGAACGATGATGACAGAGATTTGAACGACGGGTCGGCTTCTTCTCTTTCTTCATCGTCACGCTCTTTGAACGGTGGATTCACCCACACATTTTTTAGAGAGAGAGAGAGAGAGAGAAAAAAAGAGACGACTTTGGACAAAGTAAAACATTTCCTCTAATTTTTTATTTTAATTTTTTTTTTAAATCTCAAATAAAATCATACTAATTAAATCTCTTTTGGTTTGGAGTTTAAGACAGGCTGGTCTCGTCTCGTCTTAAACAATTTACCGTAACACCCTATACCCATCTGTCATAAAGCGAAGGTAATTTCGTAAATATGACATATAAGTGAGGGGCTTATACGTAAATTATCAGACTCGAGTTCACATATCCGGGACACGCAGTCTTCGTCTGTCTTTTCCAACCTGGTTTTTCGACATAGGTGGAAAAAAAACAGATCTACAAAAAAAAAAAAATCCCCAAATTCAATTTCAAAATTCGAAGCCTCAAAAGAAACCCTAATTTTTTTTTGAATCGAGTTGCTGCTTCTCTCTCAAATCTCAATCTAGGCCCTGGTGGGGTTAAGGACCTCACGTAACATTGGGACGCGATGGGAGATTTCAATCTCGCTCTCGTGATTGTAGCGATCGTTGTTTGCGTCATTGTTTTCATCTCCAGCATCTACCTCCTCGTTAACTACCAGCATCCAGATGATGCGAACCAGGCTTATTTCCCCAAATTCGTTGTTGTTTTTGGTTTATCCATTGCTATGATCTCCATTCTCATGTTGCCCGCCGATGTGGCTAACCGGCATGCTTGTCGCCATTCGATTTACAACGGCGCCTGCAACCTCACTTTGCCCATGAAGGATCTTTGGCTTGCCGTTTACATTATCGACGCTGTCCTTGTCTTCTTCGTTATCCCTTTCGCTATGTTTTTCTATGAAGGCGACCAGGACAAGTTTGTTTCTTTCTCCACGACTTTATATTTTGTGAGTTTTTAAAGTTGATAATCGAAAGTTGCTGATGTTTTTTGTTTTTGTTTTTGTGGGATTGCGTTTTTACTGCAGGAGTCTTGGAAAGAGGATAAAAAGTGCTTTGATTTGGGTAGTTACTACTGCTGTTGTTTGTGCTCTGGTGCTTGGGATATTATACGGTTAGTGTTGTTACTGTGCTTTGATTTCTTTTGTAGATTTGAGCTTCGTATTCTCCCTGGTTTGATGAAAGTTCTGAGAGTATGTTGGAGTAGTGATTGACCATTTGTCGGATTGTGAAAATGGTGATTATCTGATGTTCTTCTTATTTACATAGTGATGTGAGATCATTAGATGATGTTTTGTCTTGCCCAGCTCTTTTTAGAGTCCTTCCACACCTATGTGTTTGGCTTACATACATGAGCATAGCTCTTCTTTTTTTAATCTTCTATGAGGCTTCCAAGTTTGCTTGTAGTTTCGTGATCTTTAAGTTTCTGCTTATAATGTGCTTCTACAATCTATTATTTAGGAGTCATTGGAAAGGTGGACTTCTCTGTCCGGCACTTGTCTTCTGCCACAACCACTTTCCCTACTTCATGGCAGTTTTCAAATAATCAACCTTGCATTGGTAACACTGCTCGTCAGGTAATACTTGATCTTTTTTTGTATTCTTGGTATCAGTTTATCTCTCATTAGTCTCTATGCAAGTATATTTCAAAGTGTAACATATTGTTCGTGCTCCTTTGTTTAATTGATTGGCAGTGCTCAGCATATACAGCTAATGCTGCATCTGAGAAGACGTGGACCATGCGTACTACGTTTCCAGAATATGTTGTTGCTCTAGCTACAATTGTTGGGTCAGTGCTCTTCACGGTATGTACATTCCTCTGTTAGGTGTTTGTGTTAAAAGTTGCACCTCATTGTCTTGGAAGGCATGTTATCTTTCTTATATTAAGGAGGCTTGGTTGTGTTCTCTTGTAGTTAAAAGTCTTTTGGTGGCTGTCATTTTTTTGTTTCCTCTAAAGATTCTGAGAAACTCTTTTATCTCAAATGTTTTAGATATTTGGTGGTGTTGGTATTGCTTGTCTACCCTTGGGACTTATCACCGCATTCATCAGACGACCAAAGGCTGTTATCACTCGGTCACAGTATATAAAGGTTCATTGTGCTGGTTTTTTAGTTGTCTTCATGCCAAGCTTTTCTAAAGA